>NW_019416388.1:773848-832021 GCF_000390285.2 Anoplophora glabripennis | reverse complement strand
CTTGCACATCTTTTATTAGTAAGGGTGGTATTTACATTAACGTTATCTTAATGACAAACAAATGATTAGAAAGTATCCGTTTGCTTTCCAATGTATAATGGGAAGTCGGCGACATAATTTCTCCCCCCTAATATTGAATTACGTCCTCGTCTTCAAGTCGGGGATGTATTAATTTTAGCTCTGTCCCTTTCTTTTCTGTGGAGGTAGATGGCTTCTTATTCTTTCTTGAAGTCATCAGAATTATTAACTTTTTCTTATTTTTAATAATAATGATTACAATTAAAATGAAAATAGAAATTATACATATAATAGTTACAGATATATTAGAGTACAAATGTATAGGGTCTAATTTTACAGTCTTTTGTATATCTCTTAGATCCCTGTGTAAATCATCGAAATTACTTAAATGATTGGTTTTCAAGTCCAATCCTTTTTGAGGTAAAACATAATTATCGCTGTTAAAACTAGGTACACTTATAGTAATATTACTTTCCAAAGTATAATATATTACGTTGTTAACTTCTAATTTACAATAGTCTATTAGTATTGTGTTAAACTGAATTTCGTATATATTATTGTCTTGGCAGTTTTCGAATATATTCAGTTTCTGATTGGTAATAACTAGAATAGCTTTATTACTTAATTTCTCACTATTAGTGAAGTTGTTAGTTATTAAGGCACTGTTACACTCACTAATAATGGAGAGTTTGCATCGACTTTCTTCAGGTTGATTTTCACAGATGAAACGATTTTCTATTTTGTTGCATTTTTCTCTTGTTCATAATTTCTTCTGGAGTGATTGTAGGTGATATCTCCTCGGTGGTATCATCATGTGTCTTTGTAAGTTAGGTACAGGATAAATGGAGGAATAAATGTAGGTTTTAGGGAATAATATAGGAATTTTTAAGATACAAACGATACTGTTTCTTACTAATAAATATTGGCTTTAGACATTTTTTAAAATAGAGAAAGGGTGAATTTTGTTAAACGGCAAGCTGTTTGTAAATTAAATTTAATTCTTGCAAAGAGAGAATTTCTAAGTTAAAACTTTCCGATGAGGAGAGAGATATTGTTCTTTCTATTTTATACAAGTATTCAATATTTTTTCTTCAGCAATTAAAATTTGATTCTGCAGTTTAGAAAAGTTAAGATTTCGTCTATGCTTGACTGAATTTGTAATAAATCTTTCTGATACCTTTTTGTTAAATGTTTAGCGAAGGAAACATATTTACTACTTTGGGCATTAATTTGTTTTTGATTTGAAAAAAGGATATTTAAGTTCGCGTTTATCTGTTCCAAATCGTTATTGTCAGGGTTTCCTAATATATATTTTATTGCTGTTCCTAAAGCATTGATTAATCCGCATCTAGCTCTTTTAGTTTGTAGTATTTTTGCAAATTGATCACCTATGTTTTTCAATTTTGAAAGGAAATTATTGTTCAATTGGCGTAATTGAGGAGATTTTTCATTTATTTAAATTTTGCTATTAAGTAAAAGGTATGATTGGTGTATTTGTGAAATATTGATATAAAAGTAAAATCGATGGTAATGACTTATTATTTGGGCAGTTCCCAATTGTTCTTGAAAAGAGGTGCTATTGCTGTTAAATGGAATTTCCCGAAGTGCCTAGGACTTGTCCATCAGCGTCTAAGCGATTGTCAAAGTCCTGTAATGAAATTTTCTTTCGTACTCTTTTTATTTTTCTGATAGGGTAAGCAGTGGTTTTGTTATGATTTTCAATTTTGCCGTGAATCTTTTGATTTTGTTGTTCTGTTACTTCATATTGAACGTATTGTTGACCTGTCTTGTCCTGTGAGTTTTTAAAAGATTTTACAAAAACATTTTGACCCGATAAGTTAGGTACTGGTTCGGTTAATTTTTCATTTCTTTTGTTGATGACATTTTGTCCTTTTTCTAACATTATAAAGAAGTTCGTAAAATGGTAGTAGTTCGTTTTTACGTTTTTCGTTATAAATTTCGTAGATAGAGATGTCGAGGTCTAATTCATGTGCATTCAGGTTTTCGTATGGGCCGTATAGTAATGTGAATGGGGTGTAATTGGTAGTAGAATGTACAGATTGGTTGTATACAGTTATGGCTGTTGTCATTAGATTAACAATGTCTTCTTTAGGTTCTTGTTTTCTTAAAATGCTTATTTTTTCATTTAGGGTACTATGTAAGCGTTCCACAGGTGAGTTAGAATTCGGGTTCTGGACAGTAATAAGGTGAATTTTAATTTTAAACAAAGCACAAAATTCTCTGAGTAGAGCATTATTAAATTCTCTACCATTATCGCACGTGATTTTTTCGGGGAAATTGTGGTGTGAAAAATAATGTCTGAGTTTGTTAAGTATTGTGGTAGCATTTTTGTCGCGGATGTAGTATGCTTGTGCGTACTTGGAAAAGTTATCTAAGATAGTTAAGAATGTAACATTTTGAACGGTATAGAGATCTATGTATAAATGTTGAAAAGGTCTTTTTGAAATCAAGGGGCCTTGTAGGGGTGTTTGATAAGGGTGTCTTTCGTATTTAAATTCTAGACATGTCTGACATTCATTAATATATTTGTTTATTAACTCTTTCATATGGGGTGTATAATATATAGTTTTGAAATGTTGATATGTTTCTTGTATGCCGTTGTGATTATTTTTATGGTATTTTTCTAGATGTTTATTAAACATATAGTTTGTTATTGATAAAGGTTTACTATTAGTTTTAATAAATTTAACCGTGTTGTTAAAAAGCTGTTGTATCAATTTAATAAAGGTATTTTCGATTTCGGTTGATTTAAAATAAACACAATATGTCGTTTTAGGTTTAATATATTCTTTCAAGAATTTCATTAGTTGTTCTGATTCACATTTCTTTCTAATATAGACATTGTGGCAAATTTTGTTTGTGGACTCTAATTTTGTTTGTTTGACACGATATGAATCACCGTATTCTAAAATAATTTGGTTATTGAAAGTTTGCAAAATTTTGTCTGTGATTTGTAATTCACATATAGGGTTTTCGCTAGACGAATGAATCGTTTCGTTTTCGTCAATTTGTCTGTCAGGTGTTAGGTTAGATAAGTCGAGAGGTGGTCCATTTTCTAAAATTTCATCTGCAATTTCAGGTGGTAGTTCTTCTGATGGGTCTACGTTGCCAAATAAGGAAGCGAGGTCGATATCGTCTTCTGTTTCTATTTCCGTTTGTTCGTTGTTATTTATTTCTACGCGGGATAATGCGTCTGCTACTACGTTTTCTTTCCCTTTTTTGTATTTTACCTCGTAGTCGAATTCTTCAAGTCTCAATCTCCATTTGACTAGTCTGCTGTTTGGTTCTTTAAGGGAGTAGAGCCAAACTAAAGGTTTGTGGTCCGTTTCAATCGTGAATTTATTTCCATAGATGTACGGTCTCCATTGTTTACAACTTTCCACTATGGCCAAAAGTTCTCTTTCTACGGTGGAGTAGTTTTTTTCAGCGGTGTTTAATGTTCTGCTATAGAAAGCAATGGGTTTTTCATTTTGAGATAGGACTGAACCTATTGCTATATTACTTGCGTCGGTTGTTATTTTGAAAGGTTTTGTAAAATCTGGGTAGCTTAAAATAGGGGCGTTAGTAATTAGTTCTTTAAATTTGTTAAATGCTTCGACATATGCGGGGTCTTGGATATTGATTTTTGCTTGTTTTTTGAGACACTTTGTCAGAGGTTGCGCAATTTTTGCGAAATTTTTTATAAATTTGCGGTAATATCCGACCAATCCTAAAAATCCTCTAATTTCTTTGACATTCTTTGGAATTGGGGATTGTTGTATTGCCTTAATTTTATCCGGGTTAGGTTTTATACCTTGCGCCGTAATAACGTGACCAAGAAATGGAACTTCTTTTCTTAGAAATTCACTTTTGTCTAATTGCACCTTTAAATTATACTTTCTGAATTCGTCAAATATACATTTTAAATGAGTGAGATGCTCTTGAAGTGATTTGGAAAAAATTACTACATCATCCATATATACAAAACAAATTTTGTGAAGATATTTCATAAGTACGTGGTCCATAACTCTCTGGAAAGTAGAAGGAGCATTCTTCAATCCAAAAGGCATCCTTACGTACTCGTAATGTCCGTTTTCCACTGTAAAGGCTGTTTTTTCAATTGACTTTTCATCCATCTCAATTTGGTGAAAACCTTGTGCTAAGTCGAGTGTGGTGAAGTATGAACACTTGCCTAAATTTTCTAGAATCTCTTCTATCCTCGGTAAAGGGTATTTGTCTTCTATTGTCTTCTCATTAAGTTTTCTAAAGTCTATGACCATTCGCCATTTTTTCTTTCCACTCGCGTCCATCTTCTTAGGGACGATCCACACTGGTGAGCTATATGGGCTTATTGATGGTCGTATAATTTTATTATTTAATAATTTTCTCACTTGATTTTGAATTTCTTCTTTCAATTTGTAGGGATAGCGAAAGTTTTTACTATATACAGGGGTTTCGTCGATTGTTCGAATGGTGTGTTTTACAGCGTTTGTAAAAGTTAAGTCACTGTTTTCGTGATAAAAAATGTCTTTATAATTGTGGCATAGTTTAGTGATTTTAGCTTTCTCTTCATCATTAAGGTGGTCAGTTCTTAATAGTTTTTGGATTTGAAAAGGTTTACTGTCGTCATTATCTAATGGTTTTGAGTCACAGTATACATAATTATCTAGGGGTATAACGTTAATGGGTTCTTCAAATATAATTTCTTTGTCTGTACCGAAAGGGATATTAGCAAAGTTATTTTGAATGTTACAAATACTTTCGGGTATTATAAGGTCATTACTTAATTGAATTTCGGGTAATAGAGCTTCTCCATTTTTCTGGTTAACTGGGATTTTTATATAATTACTACCTGCTTCATTTTTCGTAGAAAATGTATTTACGTCTTCGTGATAATATATTATTGAGTTAGGTGTTTCTAGGGTCTTTTTATCAAAACAAATAGTTGCTTTGAGATTAATTAAATCTTTGTTACTTATTAGGGCGTCATAGTGTTTGTGCCAGTCAACTATCAAAAATTCTATTTTTAATGGTTCGTTAAATTCTATTAATAAAGGAATAGTTAGGGCTTGAGTACCTCTAGTAAATTTATTGAGTGCAGATATTTCAAAATGTTTTTCATAAATATAATTAGGGAACAGACTATGAGCTACTTGGGAATTCATTAAGCTTACAGAAGCTCCAGAATCTATTAAAATTTTTAAGTTAAATTTGTCTGAATATAAAAATGGTAGTTTAGGTTGGTATATAACGTTAAGGTTTAAGTCGTATCTGGGGATGTGGTGGCTATCCGAAAATTTTCGTCCGGTTCTTGCTCATTGTTTAGTATCATCTCGTCGGGATAATATTCGTAAGAAGAGTCGTCATTATTTTCATTTTCTATAAAATTTTCTGATTGTTCTGGATTGTTTTCAGATTCTATATTTGTTAATTCCTCAAAAGTGAAGTTACGGCGTTGGGGATTCGACTGAAAGAAATTATTTTGTGGTCGTGTAATTTGCATTGATCGCGGTGTTAATTTCGTTTTAACTGACATAGGCGTAGGTTTGGGTAAGTTTTGGTTCGATTTGAAATTGCTATTATTTGAAGAATTTCCGAATGTTGGTTTATTCACAATCGGATTTTGATTCATCTGGATAGGTGATGGATTAAAGAAATTTTGATTATTTCTTGAAGGTGTTGGGAAATTACGAATAAAGGACCTATTATTGCTATTTTGAATTGGGTTATTTTTAATATTGTTTTGTGGTTTAGCTCGACTGCGCAAAAAGTTCATGAATTGTTTTTGGCTGTTACGGTCATCTAAATTTCTACATATGTGTAAGCAAGCTGAGAGATCTTGCGGATTATGATAGCTAAGGTGGGTGTTATAGGGTTCGGTTACACCTGCCATAAAGGTATCGCGAGCTTGTATTTTGTACATTTCGCGTTTTGAAGCTGCTATATTTTCATCTACGGTATTTAAGGATATGTGTTCAAGTAAGACTTGTAAGTGATAATTTACATTTGAGTAATAAGTTTCAAATGTTTCGTTCGATTTTTGGTAGCATGTGTGTAGGTTATTCGCGAGTAATGTTTCTGATCGTGGGTCAGCGTACTTATTCTGTAAAAGGACTTTTAGTGCCGTCCAATTCTGTGGCTTACTATTAATTAAAATATCTCTGGCCTCTCCACGTAATTTTGTCTGAATGTGTTCAAAAAGTAAACTATTAAAAAATGCGTCATTCGTGTTTAAATTATTAATAAAGTTTTCTGCTTTACCAATAAAGTAAGTTAAGTCTTTTGATCCTCCGGAATATTCGGGGACGGTTTCTTTCATTAGATCGAAACGAAATTTAAAATCTGCAGTAGTAAGACTCATTGTTGCGTTTGGCATTAAAATAGAGGGTTTTAAATTTATTTTTATTTTTCTATTAACTATTACTTTTTCTTCGTCTGAAGATAGACTATTCGATAGGTCAGATTCACTATCCGACATCAACTTTTTAAAATATTAAAAATATATCGTTTGCACTTGGGCGTAGGAAGGATTTGTAAAAAAAGGATTACTTACAAAGCTAGGTGAAATAGCATTTCGAATCGCGATGTTCGGAGATGCCTACGTTGTCCAGATGAGGGAAGATCCTAGGGGTTGGTTCCTCTGTGGTGGATTCCTCTCAGGACTGAAGCGTTCAGTATCTTGCCAGGCCTAACGTTTGGTGAATTGCAAGTAAAGAGTTGAAACTCACGAACAGGAGATTCTGCTGGTTTCTTAAGAACTGCTCTGGAATTCCGTCCTCTTGCAATCCTGTTCGCAGCGCCAGTTATGTTTTCGGTCCGCACAATTCGCTTTTTAAAAACAAATGTCGAACTTGATTATAACAAATTTATTNACCAATCCAATTTTTTTTTAAATTTACACCATCCTGCAGTTACATGACCAATTACAGGATGGTAATTACAGATATTATAAATGTACTTATCTGAAAGATAAGAGTATACAGGATGTCTCGAAATTAGGGGGCAATATTTCCACGGGGTGTTCTATGTCGAAAAAGATTACTTTTTCTTTATATAAACATGGCTCCAAAAATTCTTCCTAAGGAAGTTATAGCCACTTAAAGGGACCACTCTGATGATAGTTATTTCTAAATAACTCCAAAACCAGTTGAGACAAATTTATAAAATTTGGTAACTAACTTAACTCTTACGTGCTCAGTCCGCTACTAAAACGAAATTTACAAATTTTCATCATATATGTTCCAACACTGGGGGGAGGGGGGTAAAATTTACCATAACTTTTTTATGCGTTGACTTTTTAACATTTGACCGAAAAGTATGAAATTGCATAGTTTTTTATGAAAAAAGGTACTCTTGGTTCATTGGTAGAATGTTCCATTTTTGTGTAAAATCTGTTTAAAAATAATGTTACATGTGTTATTCACCGGAAATCGAAATTTTCAATATTTTTTATCATCGCAGGTTTTGAATAACAAACATGCGTTTGGCGTCATTTGCATTGATAGTTCAGTTATTTACTCTTTGCGAAGTGTTATCAGTCGAAAATGC
Organism: Anoplophora glabripennis; assembly: GCF_000390285.2. NCBI lineage: Eukaryota > Metazoa > Arthropoda > Insecta > Coleoptera > Cerambycidae > Anoplophora > Anoplophora glabripennis. The sequence goes on along the minus strand of NW_019416388.1, from coordinate 824,455 downwards.
AATATTCAATCAATTAGTATGCGGTGTGGGAAGATCAAGAGTGTTGCGAAATTCTATTATTGGGACATGATCTAATCTAATTAATTCAAGAAAATTTGGTCAATCAGTTTTATTATGTATGTGTTTATTCATAAAAATTAAAGAGTGAGTCTTTCTACGATCGTATAAACTTAGCATTGAAAATCTTTTTAACAATTGGCTCTGAGGTATTCCAATAGGTGGGTACTGACCATCCAACTAAAATGAAACAAATTTAAAAAACGCCTTTGAATGCTCTCCAAACTGCCCTTATTATAATAACCCGGCTGCCACACTAGAGATGCATTTTGTTGGGTATATAGTTTACAGTTTGGATCGGTACTATAATAACTGAATTGTGAAAACACAATTTACTATAAAAATAGTACGATCACAATAGAAATCACAACGGGTGCATAATATTCAAATAACTGAAATTTGGTTGCAACTATATATTTTTTTGCTTTTAATCAATTGCAACTTTTATCATATTTTGTATTGAACTTTAGTACCTGTTTTCCTATTTCACTTTAAACTTTTAATGATCTAAACTGCACGGTTTATAAGTTAGCGGTTTAATTTATTTTATTTAGGGCAAATTTAGTGTAGCTTTTATCGTGTTCCTTTTTTGTCACGGGCTAGTTTAATGAATACGGTTTCTTTTTTTCATTTCATTACACTTTTAATGTACTTAATTATTTTTTAAATACCTCTTGTTTGTAATTAAATTTAAACCTTATGTTTCTCGGAATCGAAATGTTTCCCTGAATACAGACTAAAAAATTCATCATGACCGACAATAAACAAATAAGTATGTTTAATTTATAATTTTTCATGAGAACTATATTTTACATAAACAAAGACTTTATCACGAGTGACAAATAAATTCTTACTGAAATAATATTAATTATGATACGATATACATAACAAATTCTAAAACCAGCGTACATTTCCCTATTCGTCGAAGTCATTAGATGGAGCACAAGCAGCAATAAATTCATGCAAACACTACTAAAAAACCTGATCCCTTTTATAGGCATTGCGCCACATATATGGCTCATATCGCTACTTGTTATGGTAATAGTGGATGTGTAGTTCTCGAGACGGATCGCCTGAGCGATGATGATTAATTTGACAGCTAATTTCGAGCAACGGTGCTAGAAAACCAGAGGGCGTTTTTCACCCTTAGCTTATAAATCTCCGTATCCCACTTCTGATCTCTTGATGGACCGGGTACTGCATATTATCCTCATTGTATTCCTTGCTTAATCTTTCAGTTAACTCAAAACCTTAGAAACATTACTTGTGTCCCTAGACCTTCTATACAGGATAATAAACGCAAATAAATTTAATTGAATCATTAGTTCGAATCCAATTTTTGTGCACTCGCTGGAAAACACCACAAGAAAAGAAAATAGTGGTACGCAAAAAACACTCAGACACGGTCCAATTCCAGATACCAACTGAATTGCGTATTACTGGTTTTATTTCATGTATAATATAATTGTATTTAAAATTCAAGGTGTCTCAGATCGGTTGGAATACCGCTGGGTAGAATCAAATTAGCACGATTTGAACCATGTTTATGTCAGTACTTACTAGATACAGCTCAATATTTTTTATTATCAGTGAAAAAGAAACGTGCAGAAAATGAGATATAGGATGCTATTTTTTGTGGTCATACGTCTATGACTATTTCAGATTTCATTACAAAATTGCTTTCTAAAGTATTTTGGTTTCTTATGAAATTTTGATATCTGTTTTGGATTTAGTACAAAACAAGGAAGTTTTGGGTATATATTGAAATACATCCTATGCATATACTTGAAGGAGCGATTATTATACATATAATAACATTAAAAAAAAGTTTATATGAAGATGCTGCCTTAAATGCATCCGAACGTTACTACGGTCATTCCAAAAAAAAAAAAATATATTTGAACAAGGGATGGAATCTTTGGAGGAATCAGCGTTAGGAAACATTTTGAAAACTATGTTCACGTACATCATTTTTTTTCTCTAACAACATGTATTTTGATCATATCGAATATGCAAGACTTATTTAACTTATGATATTGCTAAATCAAGCTCTTAAGTATTTCAATATATCTGTTATACAGGGTGTCCGCAAATTTCACCGACAACGTTTGACTGCATATTCACGACGATAAATAAACACGATCTATGAAATAAAGTTAAATAAAAACTTTTTGGTTTTTGAGTTACAGGCCTTCAAAGTTGGCAAATATAAAAGTAATTTAATTAATAACTTCATAACTCTTTTACCGATCGCGTTAAAATTTGGCACATTTATTTGGACTATTATCGCGTATTATTTCTTAAAGTATTAGTCAAATCGATATACTGGGTGATAGTTTTCTCCAGTTACCCTTTCAGCAGTTAAAACTTTTACAGTGGTCGTATTTTTTTAAAACTCACAGCAACAGTGAAATGATCGTTTCATTTAAAAAAATATTGTCCCGTGAGAAAATCTTCTACAGAAAGCCATTCTTGAGACAAATGGCATTATTTGCAGGTCTGTGCGTTTCGGTTTGCGTAGCAGTGTCACGGATTTAAATCTTTAAGCTTTAAGAAATAATACGCCATAATAGTCCAAATAAATGTGCCAAATATTAACGCGATGGGTAAAAGGGTTATGGAGTTATTAATTTAATTAGTTTTATTTTTGACAACTTTGAAAGCTAGTAACTTAAAAATAAAAAATTTTTTATTTAATTTTTTTTGGAGATCGTTTTTATCGTCCTGAATATGCAGTCAAACGTTGTAGGTGAAATTTGCGGACACCCTGTGTAAACGATACTTACACTGCGGACTACCTGTATATTAAAATTTACTTGAAGAGATAATAAACTTTTTTATACAGAGGAGTAATTACTCCCCGACTTTCCTCTGCACCTTATAGCCCTCGGATGGCAACAGTATGAAAGGAATATCCTGTCACAAAACACACCAGCTAATGACAGCAGAGACATCAGCAAAATGGATAGACGCATAACAAGCCTGCGAAGTGCATTCATCGCTCGCATAATACCCGTGGCATTGTCGGTGGCATATTGGATTGTTTTGAACAATAGCGGTTCATCTGAATTATTATTCGAGCTGCTCATTATGTATCAGACTCACGTTCTGGTTGTACGGGGTTCCAGCCTAAGTGGTCCCGTTAGAAGCGTACACTTTGTCCCATAGCCGTAGAAAATCTGGATATATCCTTGCACATTTTAAATGGTTAAAATAGTTGTATCTATATTAGAAACGTACAACTAAGCAAGCTTTCCATTTTATTCGTGACCATATTAAAAGAAAACGTAGGTACAATTTTTGATTTGAGTTACATCAACGTTTTCTGAATACTTACATTTACGGTCATTTTTACATTGTCTGGAAATATCATTAATTAAATGCAATTGATTTTTAAATGTAAATTTATTAAAGGAATAATAGTTCGGGAGTAATGATGTTTTTTTTTACATTTTTGGCGCATGCCCCTTTAGATGCGTAGTAGGTAGTCAAAAACATACTGGCATAAGTTGTTCCTGATTAGAATGATCAAAATCAATGATTTTAGTACGGTAAAGATCAAAATTAATCAAAAAACACAATATACAGTGAATTTAATAAAAATCTTCTATTCACGAAGATTTTTCAAACAGGAGCACACAATTAAATTATCATTTATGTTTTCATAAATTAAAATATACAATAACATGAATTTGAAGCACTTAACTTCAAATTGATCGCGTCTTGAACACTCGAAACTGCGATCACGACTTGAACACTAGTTTTCACGAGTTATCTTTGAGATATATTCCAGATCTAAGTTGCTGATCTCCCGTGTCCCTCCTGACTACTACTATCAATGGAAAGTTTACAATCCAAATTTCCATTCTGATAGATGCATCTGTTTATAGGAGAAAAAATCTTCGACCAACTCTCCAAAAAAAAAAAATTCGAGATTGTTTACCACAATATTCGCCATCTATAAGAATTTGTGGCCAGTATAAGACATATAAACCAAAGAATATTGATGCAAGCGATGAATTTGATATTTCATATGTATCCCAAAGCCATGTAAAATGTCTTGCTCATCTAGAGAAAACTCAAGGAAATGTTAGGTGGACTAAAAGCATCTAGTTTATTTTGAAATGGTTCATTACTTATCATAATTCTTACAATAGTTTCTGAATGCTGGAATATCGACTTCGAAAGAGTTCAAAACTACTCGATACTTTCTTAAGAAAGCTAAGAAGCTGGAACAAGATGAAGGAATCCTGACAACACACCAGTTGCACGTGCTGGTAAAACGTTGGCGCACGTTACCAGTTCGTAATTTTTATGGGAACGATGAGAATAGTAGGATTATGGCAAACAAGAAATATGTTGTGACAGTGAGACTTCGTGACAAAAAGAAAAAATAATAGAAACGACTAATGCTGTGTGACATCAAAAATTTTCATGTTCAGTTCAGATAACATAATCCACAACTTCCATTGGGTTGTTTAAATTCACTGAACTTCAACCAAATTGGTGCATTCTTATAGGAGTTGATGGAACACACAGCGTTCGTTTGGAGACTTCGTTAATAAGTTTTGCAATTGTTTACTTACTCCTCCTTTATTTCTGAAATTCAATCTGAATACATCAGAAAGTTGAGGCAAAAAAAGTTTTGATACATATTTCAGAACATTTTGTTTTTGTTGCGCAAGATGCAGCCCAAGCAAGTATTACACTATAATAATAATTAATGCATAATTAATGCACTGTGCATTCTGTGTTATGCTATTATAGATCTGACGAAATATTCTCTCATAAAATCTTTGTGTTTTTATGTGATTGCCGCAGTCTATATGATGCAAAAATTAGTCAATGCTGAAGCTAAGAAATTATGCTCTAGTAATATAGTCCTGTAGCCGGGGGGGTCCCAATTTCCTCCTTCATTTAGATGGAGTTACCCAAGTGTTTTTTATGTATTTTGAGCTGCAGAACACGAATTTTTTGGGTAGAAGTTTGCCCGGATGTCGATAAGTTTTTTATTACTCATAATTTGTAGTATTTAACGTGAACTTTCAAACGCCGTCAGCAGAATTACAAAATATCTATTCAATCAAAAGTTATTAACAATTGAAAATCACAAAAATCGCATTTTTCGAGTTTTTAACGGCGTTTATCTCGAAAACTATGCGTTTAGCAAAAACATTGCAAGAGACATTTTCTTCTTAAAATGGGTCAAATAACACGAAAGTACTTTTTATTTTGCCAAAAACTAAGTGTTCAGTATTTTGCAATTTTTTTTTGTTAATAAAAAACTTATCGACATCCGGGCAAACTTCTACCCAGAAAATTCGTGTTCTGCAGCTCAAAATACATAAAAACCACTTGGGTAACTCCATCTAAATGAAGGAGGTAATTGGGACCCCTCTGGCTACAGGACTAATACAGCAACACAATATTATAAGAACAAATATCAAATGTCCCAACCCAATCCATCATAAAGAAGACTTTGATGTAGTAGCTATACTTTGAACATATTAGTCTAAAGACCTTGGGATCTAGCGCGTTGAGAGATATGGAGAAGGTTCCAACGCGTGGTCTTTCCGATGTCAGTAAGAAGTTCCACGGAAAGTCCACCATTATTGTACTGTACCTAGATATTAGGTTTTTGTGATGAAGATATTCAGGTTTGACGGTTTCTTGTCTTCTTGTAGTCATCAAAAGCGACAACAAAAAATGTCTAATATACTTTGTGCTTTTTCTGGTGGCTTCCCCAAATTTGTTGACATGCCGTCAGACTAATTTATCTTGAGTTAAAACTGACTTTCTTTCCGGTGACTTCACTTTACAAATACTGCCAGTATTTTTTTAATCGTGTAACCAAACGTCGAACATGCTGAGCAAAAATACAATAATCTGCAGCTTCATGATTTGGAAACTCTTCCTGGAATTGGAAAAAACATGAATGGATTGATAATTCCAGCTATTTTGATCATTCCGAAAGTAGGCCCTTACAATAAATTTATCGTCTAACGAAAAGGACATTTTCTAACCTAAATCAGTTCGAGTATTTTATTTCGAAGAAACCACCGGTATTTGTTTCCTTACCACAAATCTAACAGTTAACAGATGATGATTAGCGTTGAAAAACACTGACTATCTAGAAGATTAACGATAAATTAAAATAATAACACAATCGACGAACACAAGTAAATACAGCAACAAGCACAACGGAAAGCATAGACGTCTCTAAATTGACAGATCGTGTCGGTCGGAGATCTACGAAAATGGAAGTAAGTTTTAACATCTTTGGTAACATTTACATGTGACGTCAGCTTCAATCATTCTGGATCGCTGGGTACAAATTAGCACTGCAAACCTAGTAGGTTCCTGATTTTTTGACTATCTTCCATAATTTTTCTTTGTTCCTTGCTGTTCTCCTCTAACCGGTTATACTTAGTAGTTCCAAATCCTTATCCACTTCATCTTTCCACATTGTCTAAAGTATAGCTTCTTGGATCCTACTGAGCTGAATAATATAACCTTTAACAGTCTGGATTCTGGCATTATTTCCGTGTCCCCTAGACCTTAGCCTTTGCCCTTTTGTTACACCTATTATATTTGAATTCTTTTACGTTTAAAATAGCTCATTATTTGCCTTGCTTAAAGTTTCTGTACTTCACTTGCACAGAAAACTATCGGTTGTTTTCGCGTTTAGAGTTACACTCTACTAAGACTATTGTTTTCCAACTATAATTTCTTTTGTTTTTGCCTTAATATTTGGTTGTCGTGTAAATATAGTTCTCAGGAATTCAAACCATTCGTTTCCTCAGAATTACCTTAAAATTATAGCACAGCTGTTCTAAAATCCTGGTCAGACCACTACATATATTTAGTTTTTCTCTCATTTATGTTAGTCCTTTCTATCCACTCTCCTTTTCTGATCGTATCTTTTAGATTTATTTGTATTTTTTAAATTTATTTAAATTACATTGTAATAAAAACTATGGTAAAATTCCTTGAACTTTGCACGGTAAAACCTGTTGCCATGGAAAGTTCAAGTAAAATTAATACACAGGGTGTTTGGAAAAGTTAGTACAAAATTTAAGGGGGTGAAAGTAGAGCCAAAAATAGTAAAAAGTTCCTATAAACATTGGTCCCCCGGAGCACCGTTACTGAGATATGGCCCTCCAAAGGGGTCTTATCATTTGTATATTTTTAAAATAACTTTCTTTCTAATTAAGATAACGGAATGAAAAGAGTAGATAATAATTATACCATAAGGGTCTTTAACTACCATAAGTTTCATCAAAATCGGTTATAATTAAGGATAGTTTTGCAACTACTCTTAACAGAAATTTTTCGATTTTTTTTTTATTCCTTTTTATTATCAAGCAATTAATATTATTTTTTAATGAATTGGACTTTTTTGAAGAAAAAATGTCCCCACTTTTTTTTCGAATTCTGCATCAGAAATATTTATTTTTTAAATAATGTATGGCTCAAAACAGTAACTTTTTGTAACATTTTCACATAATAGGCGTCTTTTATAGTGATAGTTTCTTTGTAATGATACTAATGATTGTCACTTTCGCGTGCTATGATTTAAATTCTTATATTTTTTAGTTGTGAACTTTATGCTCAACTTTGCATTTCATTCGATTTTTTTACAACAATGAACCATCATGGTTTGACTAACCATGAATATGCCTATATGCATTTTATTTATGGTTTCTGTAATGGAAATAGTCTGGCGGCTCAAAGAGAGTATCGGCATATTCACGGTTAGTAAAAGCATGGTTGTAAAAATTTCGAGTGAAATGCGAAGTTAAGCACAACTAGGAAAATAAAGAAACATAAGAATTTAAATCATAGCACGCGAAAGTGACTATCATTAGTATCATTACAATGAAAATGTCACGCAGAATTCCAAAAAAAAAGTAGATACATTTTTTTTTATTAAATAAAGTCTAATTCATTAAAAAATAATATTATTTGCTTGATAATTCAAAGGAATAAAACAAATTCAAAAAATTTCTGTTAAGAGTAGTTACAAAACTATCCTTATTTATAACCGATTTTGATAAAACTTATGGTAGTTAAAGACCCTTATGGTATGATTATTACCTACAATTTTCATTCCATTATCTCAATCAGAAAGAAAGTTATTTTAAAAAATATCCAAATGATAAGACCCCTTTGGAGGTCCATATCTTAATAACGGTGCTCCGGAGGACCAATGTTTATAAGAACTTTTTTTACTATTTTTGGCTCTACTTTCACCCCCTTAAATTTTGTACCAACTTTTCAAAATATCCTGTATAATAAATATTATACATATATTTTAAAGGTTTTATTTAATATTACATAAATGTTACATGAATTTTACTTGAACATCCCATGGCAACAAATTGCCATGAAAAGTTCGAGGAACTTTACCATACTTTTTATTACAGTGTACATTTTAAATAATTTATATTAATAATTTAAGAATCTCAGTCAATAAGGTAAATGTGGGAAGAAATAAAAGTTAATTTACTCTAATTTGTTATTGTAAGTCAGCGTTATTAAAATCTACCAAAAATTGTCAAAGTTAGGTCTTTCTTTATTTTTACGAGATACTTGGTTAATTTTCCAGAAATATTTACAATGCTTCAAAAAATATACCTGCATAATTTTTTTGAAAATTATTGTTGCAAATAGCTAAATCGTATTTAATTGTATTTACGGGATATATGTAGATTTGCGAGAGACATTTCCGGATCATCTTTACTAAGTTCCGTTTCTTAGTCAGGTCGCTACCCTTGTTTATCGCGCCCTTAATAAAAATAAGCGGGAATGAGAGCGTCATTCTTTTCGGATTGTAATCGTGGCAGAATGGCAGGTCGACCGTTGAAACTTAATTTGGCGGGGGCGCACCTGTCGCACCCGACAGTAATTGGGGGACGGACTAGTCAATGTGTCACCCGTCGCGCTATATTGGGAAATGCTTTTTGATCAATTTAGCAGGCACTGTTCCTTCCTGCTAGTTGCAGGATAGCGGTAAATGGTTCTGTATACTACGCGACACAAAATATACCAGCATGGGAAACAAAAAAAAGTGTATTGAACTAGACGGATAAAACCAAACATTTTTATTCCATTAGATTAAATTATCTATGGTGGTATTTTAAAACAAACATAACTTGGCAGATATCTCATTATGTGTATATGGAAAATATGGATATATTATGTAATATTACTTCGAATATTAAAAAAGCATTATATGGGGAAAACTGTTAAAATAAACCAAACCGTCAAATTTTATATTAATGGTAGGGTAGGTGCAAGAATTCATGTATAGCTTAAGGGTAAAAATTAATTAGATTACAGAGGAAAACAAAACGCATGTTTATAAAGGTTTTCGAATAAATTTCAATTTCCTGTTGGGTTTAACGGGCTTTTAACCAAACAAATCTTAACAATCCAAAGATCTCCGGGTTACTAAAATTCCATAATAGTAAATACTTCGACAATTTTTTTAAAAAATAAGAAGATGGTAGGCTCAAGATTGTTTGTACTCTGTTATCAAATCAAGTTTATTGGAGACCAGAAAAGAGAAAATTTAAAAATCGGATTGTTTACCAAAAAGACAGTTTGTGAATAAATCTATTAAAAAAATTAAAAATAATACGTTTATTTAATTAAATTATATTTGACTTAAAATTTTAGTATTAATTTTGTCATTAATACTACTTTTATTTTTTTGATATTAATTATTTCTTGAATTAGTCTCTCGATAAGAAATTAACGCAGTAAGCTTACGCTCAATCCAGTTTATCCCCAATAAATCCTGAGAAAATCCCGAATATATTTTTATATCTTTTTATATCCATTTAACTATTATTACTTGACACGAACTTAATGTAATTTCTATTAATCAAACGAGAGGCTGGAAAAGAAAGTAAATCCGTTAATCACTGAAACTAACTTTACTTGACATTTGCAGAAAATAGTAAGCAAACATGAGATCCTCGTCCAGATTTAAAATAACCACTCTTATTTGTTGAAATATCAACATTATACATTTTTCATCAAACTAAATTTAAAAAAATGCAATTAAAACTGAAAATAACTCTACCCTTCTTTTTGCTGAATTCCTGGATTTAAATTTTGCCGGCATAAAGGCATTTAAATTACTTTTAATTATATTTCCCGAACGCGGGGCGCAGCCTGACGCAATTTGTTTTACATTAAAGTCATTCAGCAAATTTACGTAGGCATTAGCGTTGTTTGTACATGTCTTAGACGATCCCTGCGGAAATTACGGGAGAAAGAGAGACTTCAAAAGGCACCTGGCGTGTTTTCAGCATCCCCCTCGAATCTTATTTTGCCATTTTTTTCGTTACTTATTTTCTTAATTAAAGGGTATGCGGATGAAAACGAGGGTTTACTTAAAAATATCCGCATGCGAAGGGGCTCTTCGGCCCAGGAACGTGATTAAATTTTTTATTCCTTTCCTGTAGGAAGGAATTAGGGAATATTCGTAAAAGAAAACATTAATGTTCTTAAATTCATACATCTTTCATGGGCCATCAGAAATACTTTAAATCAGAAATGAGATTTTACTCTATCTTATCAACAATCGCGCGGTAAGTAAAATACTCGCACTATTTGGTGGTAAGTTGTACATTACCGCACATGGTATGGTTGAGTTATGAACATTCTATATTTTAACATACTTCACAGTCTAAAGATGTTTTAGTAGAAGAGATCGTCGAGTAGTAGAGATGTTTTAAAATCTTATGAGCTTTGACCTTCATATGCGCAGAAACATAAATCCGACCGTCGCCTAAATTATTCTAAGTCCTAAAAACATTACACCTATTATTCACAGTCTCTCTCGAGCTCTAGCGTAAACAAGCCTTTGATCCGATTACAAATATCATAGTAAAATGCCCTATTCTTTATTATTTTAATTTAAACAATAAAAATATATATAACGAACGTTCGCCAGTTGACTTTATTGATGCCCGAGCGCCTTAGTTCATGTCTACTTGTAATGATGCACATGGTCTAGTTCTGAGTCAATGTTTTCACAACGTGCTTATTAGAAGAATTATGGGGATACGCCACGCCTTTCGAGCATTTCGCGGCTCATGAGATATTAAAAGACCTCTAGTAATTTCGGATAGGAAGCTATATGGAATATATTCCAACAACTTCATTAGTTGAATTTCCTTACTTATAGAATAAAAATAGTCTATTGTATGTTAAATGCGAAGACTGTAACGAAGTGATTTATTAGACAGGCTTCTGAGACACCCCGCGTTGTTATTTTTCTATTTTATTTAAATACATGTTTAATACCGCAACGCCATTTGCATCTTTTAATACCATCTAAATTATTTCTAGATGGTACAAGTGCGTAATCGCGCCGGCGCACTTAGCCTGCCTAGCAGAAACAAAAATAAGTCGACGTTCACCCGTCGTGCAATGAGCAGTCCAGTTCGCCAACACCAGGAGGGTCGCCGAATGGTAAGATTGATAATTAAGCTGAATTGGAAATAGAGTTCACTTCCACCCGTTGTAGCGCGCAGTCCAGTCTGTCACCAGCCCAAGGAAAATCGCCGTCTGTTAACAATTGTTACAAGTCCAGCTTGTGAAGACTGCGCAGCGGCCACCATTCACCGTAGGAGCTTGGCAATCGAACCAACTTTGAAAGAAAAGTTCACATCCACCTGTTGGAGCGAACAATCTTGTCCAGCAACCGTCTAGTCACCGGAGTAAGTTCCGTGCATATTGAATTCGAGGTCTTTGGAGGTGAGTATCTAACGGAAGGGATTCAGCCTCAGAGTTAGTTCCGTTCCACTGCTTCTGCCCAACAGATGAGAGAGGAAGTGAGTAAAAGGTTTAGGTAAAGACTTGGCTACGGTCTATTTTGTCTTAATCATACTTTACTTTTCAGCTATCCGTTCGTACTTACTAACCATATGACATCATGGTTGGGTGTGCTTGATCTCGATGCGCGTTCAGGTCATTGATTGACGCCTTCTCCATCCTCTGTATGAGTTGAATCGCAGGTCGTAAATAACCATCTTTCTTTTCAGCTTGCTATTATTGTTATTTTTTTCCTTTATGTAGTAGCCAAGCCTATAGATTAGTAATTTTTTTGCTAGTTTGATCGCTAACTCCCCCTTGGTATCTGTATCCGGCTTGCAGTAATATCCGCTTGCTTGTTACCGTTCCTTTAACTCTTTGTTCTTTGCCTTTAGTTAGATTGCTACTTATATATTATTTAATCTTTAATAAATGTAAATATTTATCAAGTGTAACTTTTATTCCTGTGCTAAGTCTAACTCCCTTTACACCCCTTGACATATCAATAGTAAACAGAAACTGGCGCCCGAAGTAATCGCCGTCGCTCAGATGTCATAGTGACCGACGCACCTTGCCTCCGACGAACAAACGAAGTGAGATCGTCATAAGCCTTTTTGGTGCAATATTCTTCTCCTTAACATACAAAATTTTTGCTTACGTGTTATTGAATCGGGAATATTAATAACAAGAAGATCCTGTTGTTCGAGTCTACCTCCATTATCAAAACATTGTCGTTGGATTCTTCCACAAAGGATCTACCCACGACTTCTATAGTAAATACGCTGGATTTTTTAGTCCTGTATCCAATTGATTTCTTCTTAAGAACTGCTATTAGCCTAGGATATTTTTCAATATTTACGTTCTTCTTCATACTCAAAGTGATTTTTAGCATCAAAGTGAATTTTGTTTATTTTAAAATTGTCAGTAAGATAGTTTTTTCATTAACGCTTAGTGTCTTTTTTATGGCACACTGTTATCTGAAACTGTTGTATTCCTTTTCACATTTTGTCTATACTTTTCCGGCAGCAAATTTCCTGTTCCTTCAATTTTTTCCAAAATTAAGCACAAGACAGTAAAAAAATACAAGCAATATGACGACGTTAATCGCTGGGTATTATTTATGTCACTATAACAACGAAAAAAATTTAACATCTAAGATTGGACATGTTTTTATTATTGTTAATGACAGAAATAATTATTGTCAAATCAAACAAATATTTTTAGGAAAATACAGGATCCTAGATAATTACACATAATATTTGCGGTAAATCAGTTTTCGCCATATTCGATTGACTACAAAACTCGCATATCGATCTTGCAATCTTCAACAACGTACAGTAAAAGCCTAGTTTCTAAATTTAATACATACTATTAAAGATCAAAAGTCAAACAATGTTATTTGATAAGATCTCTTTGTAGTAATAAGAGAATACAAAAATACAAAATACTTCTCTTAATTATTTCAATATATCAGATATGTGTTTTGGTTACAATTATATTAGGCAGTATCATTTTTAGTTTTTATGTTGGATAATTATTTATTATCAGTAGTTTACTGGTTATGCAGTTTAGAATAACTTATACTAGCTGTGGGGAGCACTGTGTCCCTACGGCCAGTTCCTTCCGTTATATCTTGTTGATTGTGGACTGTAGCTTTCTTGCAGGTTAGATCTTGACTTTATTTTAATAAAAGGCAGACGTAGACAACTCAACTGTAACTTTATTATACCGCTGATTGCACTTACAAACTTTTAACGTAATGGGTACACAACAAAACTTAGCTATTCTTGCTGAACGAAATAAGAAAAAAATAATTTTTGACAGCTTCGTGCCTGCTTATGTTTAATGCCCACTCTAATCCAAGAACGGGATTGGCAAAACAAGCTATTTTGGCGCTGTTTTACGGACCGAGCGAGAGAGGGCGCATAGGAGTTTGGTACCTAATTGTTCCTCAACACTAGCTAAGGCATATAGCCCGAAGAGTAGTTGTTTCCCGCAAGTTATGTCATCTGATGTATGACATCATGTTGTTGTAAGACTGTCGTACGATGTTAGCTCAGCATCTCCAATATTATAAATTTGAGAAAAAATATAATACGATGTTCATTTAGTTTGCTTTTGTTCCAATGATGAACATTGTCTGACTTCAGCTGATAAGATTTTTTGAAAATATTTATTTTCCATTTGTTTAAATTAGCATAAGACTATTAGCTAATAGAATATGTTTTTTACAAATAAGTTTTTATTTATTTTCTGTCCTTAATAATTCCGGTTATTTATTGTTGGTATTTTTTAAGATGTAGGTATATGGTCAATTAATGTGAAGCCAGCACAGATATTACCTACTAAATAGTTTTTTTACCTACAAATATTTATTATTATATCGTATTTTATTATTAATTATTTAACAAAATTACGTTAGGAATGAAATGAGAAAATTTAATAATTTATTTTCATCATCTTCAAAATGTTCGTTTTCCAGATATAAATAAATATTTATAAAAACATTTATTTGGAGAATACTGTTAGTGCTTATCCAAGAGTTGTACAAATATATTTATTAGAAGGAACTAAATCCAATATTCAATATACAATATTATTGATTTTTAATACTTGTAGATTAGAATTGTGGATTTATTTCTATATTTAGTCATGTCATTAATTTTAACCACGCATTCGAAAGGTCTAATAACGACAGAAAACCGAAAAAAGAATTTTACTCTTTTAAAAGATAAGCAAATTACCCCTTAACTACCGCTAATTCGACGCCTTACTTTGCATCTCATTTTTTGACCGGGGACGCGCCGGCAGATTACAGAGCGTTTGAACATTGAAGCGAAACAGTTGATTTTCCCAGTCGTCTTGAATTTTTCAACTGATTTCAAAATCAAAGTGCAGCGGATCCCAACTTTATTAACAACGTGCTATCGACGGATGAGTGTTGTATTCGCCATACTGGCATTTTAAATAGGTACAAAAACAAAAAGTCACCAGGTATGCCTACCACAAACTGAATAATTAATTGAACATAATACTAAAAACTCGTACTCAATTATAAAACATGGTGAAAATTTTAACAATATTAAATATACTAAATTGTAATAACCTAACATTCAAAAACAATTATTATCCTTATAAACTTGTTTTTATTGACAAATAAGTAATACTTGTTAATATTTAAAATGTGTCTAGGTAAAAATATCTGTTTACTCCTTGTCGTTCACTACGTATTAAAAAAACAGTAAAAACTGAGTTAGAGACTGAATAATACTATAGGTCAAGATTCACTCTCGATAAACCTTTGTAAGTCAGCAGTCAGAAGTGGTTCGAGAAGGAGTTTCCATAACGATTTGAAAATATTTTTTCAGGGTAAATATGTAATTAAAATTTTTTTTTAATGGCATATTCGTATCTTCCCTTAAAATTAATGATATTATGACTAAATTACCCTGTATAATAATAGATCTAACATCTACATATACAGGGTAGCCCATCGAAAACGTACCGCAAGGCATTACAGGGTAGTAATGAACTTTTCGGCAAAATCCAAAAACAGGTAAAGTTTGCTTCTGAGGGGGACAACTTTTGGCGCAAAAAGCATAGCAAAATCTTCAACCCCCTAAGTGGGGGTGCCATCCCCCAAATTTTTTTAAATGGGAATGGGGGTCAAGTGGGGGGTCATTAGAAAGGGCTTTTAATTCTCTATACATCGATTCTTACTTTTTGAAAATCGATCCATTATTTTAGAAAATATGCAGCTTTGAAAATACGAACAATATTTTTGACGAGAAATGCGAAAATCGATTTAATTTTACTTCAAAACTTACGGTATTAGCTTGGTAAATTCCTTCAAAAGAATTCGCTGTTTTTTTTTTTGATTTGCGAATTCTTTAGCCTGATTTTGGTGAGCAAAAAATTGTCCGCTTTTTGTTTCGTATTTAGATAGGCCACAAGAAGTTGCTAGATAACTGTCTTGTGACTTGTAGTTGAAGAGTACCAATACTGCCGAGTCTTTTAAATTGATTAATTATGGTGTACTCAATTCCAGAAAGAGTAGAAATTATTGAGCTTTTTTTCAAAAACAATGAATGCGGAAATCGGGTCGCCGAACTGTTCAACCAACGGCATCCTGAGAAACATGCGTCTGGAAAAATTGTTCGCGAATTGGTGGCCAAATTTCGCGAAACTGGCTCCGTTCATAACAAAAAGAGGCAGGTTGAAAATCCGGTACTAAATGAACCTACGGAAATAGCGGTATTGGGGCAAGTGGCAATGGATAGTACGCTGAGTACAATGCAATTGGCTACTGCGACAGGAGTGAGTCGTACAAGTGTCCAACGAATATTAAAAAAATACAAATTCCATCCTTATAAGATTCGGCTAGTGCAAGAGCTAAATGAAGACGATTTTGATCGTCGTTTGCAATTTTGCGAAATAATGACTGAACGAGCGATAAACGATAATTTCCTCTTTAATGTGTGTTTTTCGGACGAGTGTACGTTCTTCTTGAATGGTTTAGTGAATCGCCATAATTGTCGTTACTGGGCTGATACCAATCCAAGGATTTTCCATGAGACACACTCCCAACACCCCCAGAAGTTGAATGTATGGGCAGGTATTTTTGGAAATTCCATTGTAGGTCCTTTTTTCCTTCCTGGAAATTTGACAGGCGATATGTACTTGGATTTACTACAAAATGTCATCGACCCAGCTCTAACAAATATCATAGAGGACGACCCTGCTTACAATGAACACGAACTGATTTTCCAGCAAGACGGAGCTCCTCCACATTACTCGCTCAATGTGCGCAATTACCTAAATGAGACGTTTCCAGGACGCTGGATAGGACGAAGAGGTGCAATTGAGTGGCCCCCTCGGTCACCCGACTTAAATCCTTTAGATTTCTTTCTCTGGGGGCACATTAAAAGCAAAGTTTACAGCACTCCACCTGATACCTTGGAAGATCTGCGAGGACGAATCATTAATGTATGTCGCGAAGTAACACCGCAAGTGCTCCAGAATGTTCGACAACGGTTTGAAGACAACCTGTATCATTGTATGCAAGTTGGCGGACAACATTTTCAGCATTTACTTGACTAATACCGTAAGTTTTGAAGTAAAATTAAATCGATTTTCGCATTTCTCGTCAAAAATATTGTTCGTATTTTCAAAGCTGCATATTTTCTAAAATAATGAATCGATTTTCAAAAAGTAAGAATCGATGTATAGAGAATTAAAAGCCCTTTCTAATGACCCCCCACTTGACCCCCATTCCCATTTGAAAAAATTTAGGGGATAGCACCCCCACTTAGGGGGTTGAAGATTTTGGTATGCTTTTTGAGCCAAAAGTTGTCCCCCTCAGAAACAAATTTGACCTGTTTTTGGATTATGCCGAAAAATTCTTTACTACCCTGTAATGCCTTGAGGTACGTTTTCGATGGGCTACCCTGTATTTAAATATTAGCGATAGTTAACTCACCCTATTTTACTCACGCAATTTGCTTGAAAACGAAAACCCTGCTAATTTACAGCGCCACCTCGTGTATCCGTCGAATTTTTCGCCGCAGTGAGAGCATAACACGCTCACTTAATAAATTTAAATCCCTTCGCAAAACTTGTTTATCCGAAAGTTCCAGATACGAGGAATTGAATTAGGCCCAGACCGGGGCATCTCTTATTTATAGGGGCTTTAATCGAGTTTGCTTTTATCTATTTGATTAAGAAAATTTCTAATTTATTTATGAAACCCCAGAAGTTCTCCCGCGAGCGGACTAAATACTGATGCAAAACTTCTCGGAGGAAAGGTATTAGTCTTTAAGTCGGTAAAAGCAGTGAAAGAACGGTTAGCGTCGGCTTTTATCCACTTTTCAACCAGTCGCCCGTCAGTTTGAGGGATAAGTCAGACGGAATCTTGACAGGCGGAAACCTAATCTTCGAGACGCGTTCCAGTGGATGATTAGTAATTTTTAAGTAATGGTAATTTAAAGATTTTTAATAATATTGACATCATCTGTCCCCCATCGTTGGAAAATGTATAGTTATAGTGGGGTTATGCCTCAATAGTGGTCACGTTTGTTTCGTACACTAAGATTTTCTTGTCCCCATTGGAAAAAATAGAACGGATTTGAGTTAGGACCGGGACTATTTTAACCTATCAAGAAGTGTATATCAATTAAATAAGCACAAATGCAGTGTCGGAAATGTGGCGGTGCGCATTCATATAAAAACCAGATGTTTCAATGAACATTCTAACATTTGTGGCAAATTGTTTAGTACTCCAGTCGAATTAAATCATAAAACCTGTAAACTTGAAAAGATTAATAGTAGACATTTTATTGCACTTTATGGCGGGGAAGGGTATGGAGAATGATAATATGGCTTTACGTGTTTTTTTTTTTAACTTTTTTACATCCCACGAAAATCTAGACGACCTGTCGGAATATGTTGTAGTCAATTAAATTATCTACAAATTAAGGTATCCTAAAGTTATATTTCACGAATGTGTTAACTGTAAACTAAACGTCAAACGCGGAAAAATCAGTTTTCGAAAACTGCGCATTATTATTGCAAAGAGCGATGGATGTTGATGAAATTTATGGAAAAGATGGTCGATTCAAAGACCAATATGTGTGCCAAAGACCGATTAGATTGACCGTGAAATTGTTGCTCCAGGTAATTAATTGGTGTTAATTAATTTCGTTCGTTTTTTTGCAACTAATTGTTTAATTACCTGCCCTTTGCAATTAACAAAGTAATACGTGCGAACAACGGTATAAACAAATTGTCCAGGGTCAGGCAAAAGCCGCTTTATAACGTTAATTTTTAAATAATTATTGGACGTATCGGACCGGGATTTTAGAGACAATTAAAGAAAGGGTTAAAGTTTTATTTTCAGAAAGTTTTACACTGATAGTTCATATTAAACGCACTTGCAGCAGTTAACGTTAATTAACGGCCTGCACGCGGGAAAAGAAGGAGCGCCGAACCCGCGCATGCGCGGAAACGTCGCTCTCAGTCACGTGCGAGATTTTTTACTTGAACGTTTCAAATTCGGTTCATTATCATTCTACATACCCTTCCCCGTCATAAGCTGCAATAAAATATCTATTAATAATTTTTTCACGTTCATACTCTAATTCGACTGGAGAATAGTAAAAAATGTAATAAAAAATTGAAAAAAAAAATAGAAAATGTGCAAGAGATGCAATATTTCCATTTTTTCAAAAATATCTCGAAACCTTAAACAGTTAGAGCAGGACTGCAAGTGTATATTAATAATAACATTCTAATACATCTGTCATCAATTTTAGACATAGTATATACTTTCGGAAAGCATAATCATTTTAATTCATTATGAGAAAAATAAATGATCTCAATGTTCTTATTTTCAAAATATTAATAGTTACATACATAAGTCGTACTTGACATACAAATTCGTCTTTTTTTTTGGGTCTATTATCATAAATTCTGTAATGGAAGGCAAGATGTGCTACGGTTTCACGAACGCAGAATTTTGGAACACTCCGGATATAACAGATCTACATATTTATGGGGTCCCTGTAGTTAACGGTGGTCGTTACGCACAGCTCAAGTCGCTGGGCGGTTACTAAGCCATAATCCGGTTCGGAACGGGAAGCGATAAAGAAGAGACGGAACATCTAGCGTAATTCCATTTCTTAGTGAAGTCAGAATACTAAAAATATTTACATTAAAAATATAGTAAAAACTCCAACTTACGACTTGGAGCTCAGATCATTGAATTTATGTAGGTATTTATTGCTCATTAAGGAAGAACTATGTTATTTTTAAGCTAAATGGACAAAGAAACAAAAAATAAGGGAGTAAGGAATTCTGGGTGCAAAGAATATTCAACCTGAAATTAATTATTAAATTGGTTTTTTAGTAAGTAACTTTGAAAAATGCGTTGCGCCAATTTTGATAATTTGTCTGCCAAAAACCACTATTAAGAATATTAAATAATTATAATTGCACTGTCGGATTCCTCCATCAGTTTTATCATGATTTTATGTACCATACCTGATGTGATTCATTTTTGAGTAAATCAATAATTTCTATAATTTTCTAAATGGTTTCCAGATTGTCTTAGTCCCTCCCTGGAACGAATACCTAAACCAAATTTCCGAAAAAACTTTCCAAACTGACTAAATTGACTGAACCAGCAATATTTCTATTTTAGCACTGAGGAACAGAAATAAAAGATAATCACTCTGTCTGTACAACAAGCTTGTTGACGCTTATCTTCAACAGTTTGGGTAACTAAAGTTTTGGTTTGTTAGAGCTGTGCGTCGCAGACGACATACGTGGTTAGGAGAATCTGTAGCGTTCAACTTTATCGGTTTTGAAGGGGGGTGTTTTGTTAGATTTAGTGCTTGTGATTGTATGCTGATAAGTGCAGACGAAAATATTTATTATTATTTTGGTAAACAAATTTTTTTATGACATGACATGACAATGGCTGAACATTTTTTGCTGACAATACTTATTGAAAAAGAACATGAAAAAGATCTTTTAAATTTAATTAGTTGTCATCGTCAAAATAAAAATGAAGATCGAATGTTTTCTAACAGACTTTTGGAAGGGACAGTATACAATGGGGGTTGTTCTCGTACGGGATCGATTAATTTCTCGTCTTCCTCTGGTGAAAACTTGGTTGCCATTTTAAAATTCGTTAAAAATAAACGCTTTTTTAGCACTGTACGCTGTGAGGTCAACTGAACGACTGCGTTGAAATGAAATCGATTTTGATTTCGACTGAACCGACGACGTACATAATTTTCTGCCTGCCGCGAGTCCACCTAAAGCTTTGGTTTGTTAGAACTGTGCGTCGCAGACGACATACGCAGCTAGCAGAATCTGTAGCGTTCAACTTTATCGGTTTTGAAGGAGGGTGTTTTGTTAGATTTAGTGCTTGTGATTGTATGCTGATAAATGCAGACCAAAATATTTATTATTATTTTGGCAAAAATTTTTTTTTTCATAACAATGGTTGAATATTATTTGCTGACAATACTTATTGAAAAAGAACATGAAAAAGATCTTTTAAATTTAATTAGTCGTCGTCGTCAAAATAAAAATGAATATCGAATGTTTTCTAACAGACGTTTGGAAAGGACGGTATACAATGGGGGATGTTCTCGTACGAGATCGATTAATTTCTCGTCTTCCCCTGGTGAAAACTTGGTTGCCATTTTAAAATTCGTTAAAAATAAATGCTTTTTTAGCACTGTACGCTGTGAGCTCAACTGAACGACTGCGTTGAAATCAAATACAATTTGATTTCGACTGAACCGACGACGCACATAATTTTCTGCCTACCGTGAGTCCACCTAAGCAGACTCTAACAAACCAGCTACGCATCTTCTTGTGTTCTAGATTCCAACGTAAGTCCGACTCGCACAACTGACTGTCTGCTTTGCGTCGCCTACAGCTCTAACAAACCGTAGCTTTAGAAAGTACATAGAGACAAACAGGACCTTCAACATTTATTTAAAATGTACGTAATTCGAATTGTATCATGCACAAAATGGGTCAAATTGGAACAAGTTATGGAATTTAGTGACGAATTATTTGCCTCGGTGAATTTTGTTTTCGTTTATCGAAGAAAAACTAAAAATTTTGATTTTTGTTTCAATTTTTTTAATCGAAAATGGAAATGTTTAACTGGGTACAACTTCTAAACCCAAACATTACTAACTTTTTTTTGTGGGGAATTTGGATATGTAGTTCTATCAGCCGTGGTGCCTGTCAGGACGAAGAAACGCCAATCAACTATTTATTTCTTAGTACCATATTGTATTTTTTGTATTTTCATATTTTTTAAATTATGAATTCTTTTGTTTATGATGATGTGGTGTGCCATACATTATGGTTTACTGTCTTATTTTCGTCGAAATACCAAATTATCAATTTTAAAAGGAATGCTTTGAAAACAAATCATCTAATAGAAATGAAATTTTGATTCGAACATTAAAATTTAGAAAACGAAAAACGAAATATTCACATGAAGCGAAACAGAACGTGCTTCATGTTGTTCATGTTTATCGTCAGTGATTTAAACTTTGGTGTAGTTAATGAAAATTTAATTGAACTGACAAAGCTTCGTTTAGATTAATGAATATTTTGTTTTCTCTGTAAAAGTTGATGATTTGGTATTTTACGAAATCAAAAAGGGTCCATAAAAAAATGAGTTGGATTGAAAAATGTAAAAATTCAGTATCGCACCCACAAGAAAAATAAGAATCGTTAAAGTCTGTCATCTTTCACATTACATTAAGGAGTTGAAAGTATAAAGGATTTATTAAATTTAGATTAGATACTATTGAAGCAATATTTTGCTGTGCTATACAAACTATGCAGAGGGTAACCTAAATTTCCTAAGCAAGTTTGTTTTAAAAATACAACTTAATTCCAAAAAGAACTTTCTTATTAAGCAACTAAAATTAAACAGGAAACCAAAACGAATCTTATTACAATAAATTTGAAAAATTACTTCCTTCTGCGCCTCAACCTCTTTCTAATATTAAATCTAATCCGTTGAAAAATCAAATCGAATTTTGCGTGTTCCCATAGATAAATATCAAAAGGATTCGTCGGACGATCGCGGTGATTGAGTTATTGCTGCATTACGTCTTCTTTAGGAACTTAGGAAACTGCTTGTGGAAATTTTGTCCAACATGAATGCTGAAGTGTGCAGGTGGAGGTACAACATATATTGTCTTAAATTTAAAGGGATATTTTCCACTAACTCAGGAAGATGGTTTTCTAAAATGTTTAAATAGTCCAACGTATCAAGCATTCTAGGCAGAAAGAATGATTCGAGCAAATGATCGCTTACAATTCCAGCCCATACAAACTAAGATATGTTACTGGTGATGGTTGACAATGATAGATAGTGGATTTTCGTTTATTCATAAATGTGCGTTAATTTAATAATCCAAATTGGTAATCGACCAATCAAAAGAATTCTAGGCGTCAAGGAGATTTTCAGGCATTAAATGTACCTTTTGGATACGGTAAGGATAAATAACCTTTTTTTTAAGTCATGTCAAACTGATATTCTAGAAAGCCTCGATAAGTTAACTGTCCTTCATACATATTTTTCTGTATTTCTTTAGAAAAATTTCAATATTCGTTGAATTTGCGGGGGTGAACTTCTAGCTACTCTACCACAACCTATGTGACGGGATATGACTACAAGTTTCAATAATTCATCTGTGAATTCTAGAAAATTATTATACGATTGGATAACGTTCCGTATATTCTTCGAGCAACTGTTGCATTTCCGTTATATAATCCATAAACATAATGCATACTTATCACAATATTTTTGAACAGTAAAACAATTGTTCATCATTAAGGACTAACAATTTACAAATGCAACACAAAATTTAAAATAATTTGGCGTAATAAACTTGGCACTCGTATACTTTTTTGATACATCAAATTTAACACCTAAGCACACACGCGGTAAGTACCTAAGCATCCATATCACGTAAATTTACTAGAAAGCTAAACATTTTACATAAAAATAACATACGTGTTGATCAAAAATATATTTCGTTTTAGCAAAAGATAGGACACATTTTATTCATATTGATATTATTTATCGGTCTCCTTGAACTGACTAGACCGTGAACATTTCTCCGTGAACGCTCTCGTTTCACAAAAGGGTTACATCACGAAAACTGCTTTTGTAATTGCTCCTCTAAGACTTATAACTGAAAAATAGTGTGTTTACAACTCTTCGCCCTATTTTTGATGTACTAGCAGCTTGTAACATACTTTACGGGACACCCTTTAGAAATATAAATCTTAAAATACTTCGTTTCTGAAGTGTCTCGAAATTTACTACACTAGTACAGTCCGTACAATATTTGTTGAAATAAAATTCCAAAAAAAGAACAAGTCAATAAAGTTCTGTTATCGGAACTACTGTAACAATTTACCGCGACAGGCGTGTGCCTTAAAATTTTCCGCCAATGTCTTTCTACCTCGAGTGTCGAATACGGTAAATTCCAAGATAGTGACGCAGGGATATTCTTTATCTAAATTTTATCTAAACTAATATCGTACGGACTACGTAGAGTCTGTGAGAAGTGGCTCCAAGATTATTTTAGAAAAAAATTATTATTAATAAAATACGAAAATACATTTTTTGTAATTTTTCCATCAAGGAAAATATGGAAAAGACCAAAATTAAAGGAAATTTTGTTGGATTTCATATATAAAAAAACAAATGACTGTTGCGTTTCAAGGATGTAAACCAAGATTTTATTTTTTAATGAAACTCCCTGTATATACAGGGTGTTTCACTCATAATGTTATTAATTTTAACCACGTATTCGGAGGGTCTAATGAAGACAGAGAATCGAATCTTTTAAAAAAATAAGCAAATTATCCGTTAACTCCCGTTAACGGATCTCAACATTATTAAGACTTTATGGACGAATGAGTGAGTGTTTTTTAGCCGTATTTGTCAGTTTAAATAAATAGGTTCCATACAACTCTGAAAAGTAATAAGTTGCACAATGAGGTATACGTACTACAAACTGAATAATTACCAACTTGAATATATGTAACATGTTCATATTCAATTATTATAAACAGTGAAAATCTTAAGAGTAGGTATTAAAGTTAGGTTAATGACTGAACAGTACGGTAGGTCAAGATTCCCTCTCGATATAGCTAAGTGGTCAAGAGAGGTCCGAAAAGGGAAAATAATGATTTGAAATTTTTTTTTAACGTAAGTATGCATTTAAAAATTTTTTTAATCGCATATTCGTATTCTACTAATTTTCCCTTCCTTTAAAATTAATTAAATTATGACTAAAACATCCTGTATAATTCATATGCTGAAATTACGTGGCAGACTACCCTCACTTTATACATTGCTTGGTTCTAATAAATTACACTGAACGTATAAATTATAAGCAATTTAGCTGTGCTTACCGACGATGCTCTCTTGTACATATTTAGTTTTCATCACCCTGTCTATCTCACAGTGGTATTACACATCCTGGACGGTCACTAGAAGTGATAAAGAAGCAGGGTAGATAACGGACAAGGCAGGAGCCGGCTGGATGTTTGCTCCAGATAGACCGAATTAATTGTACGCTTAATTTTATCGTCGGGTCGGTTGCATCACCATTCGATGCGGTTACTCCAAGACGGGACCGGTCATCTTAATCGCGCTTGTAGCCATCGGTGCTTAAGGAGAATTGCCAGTGTTGGGTTGGAGTTTCTAGGAAGCGCAACCATTTTATTGTAATTAGCGAAAAGACAGGATGTGTTCTACTCACCTTGAAAAAATAAACCTATAATTATTGTTACCTTTGCCTTTACTAAAGACTTCTATACAATGTTTAGATTGAAGTATATAGGTGATTCCTTATGTCCCTTTAAGAAAGAGATTTCGTACAAACAAATTTTCCTAAAATATCCCCCTTCTGGTATTCTTATATTTCAGATTATATTTTTCGAAACTATATAATTTATCAAATTCAAATTGATTTGAAGATTAGAGTTTGAACGTGAAAAAATTATTAGTAGACATTTTATTGAACTTTTTGAAGCAGAAAGGTATGCAGAATGATAATATCAAAAAAGTAAGACGAATGAAGTGACGCTAAGTTGGCAAATAGCAAATTTACATATTTTTTAATTTTTTTTATTGCCCGCCAAAATCTAGACGGCCTAATGGAAAATTGGTGATTTATTAATTGATTTGAATGTTTCAAATTCATTTAAAGAATCTCGCCGGCGACCGAGAGCGGCGTTCACGCGCGTGCGTGGGCCCGGCGATCCTTCTCCCGCGCGCAGGCCGTTCATTAACGTTAATTTTTATTGCTGTTAGCGTGTTTATTACATTATCAATGTAAAACATTCTTTAATTGTCTCTAAAATCGCGGTCCGACACGTCCAATAGTTAATTAACAATGAACATTATAAAAAAAAGTTATATTGGGAACAAAGAGGCGTAGGTTATTTTTCTTATTTTTAAATTATCGTAAAAATAATCTGTTTAATGCAAAAAGAGCGAATTCCCGAGCGGCTTTTGCTTCACCGTGAGACAATTTGTTTATAATGCTATTTTGCACGTCCTATTTCGTTAGTTGCAAAGGGCAACTTAATTTCAACTTTTCGAAAAAACGAAATTAATTAACAAATACCTGGAGCAACAATTTCGGCATTTGGCGCATATGTTGGTCTTTGAATTGACCGTGTTTTCCATAAAAAGTTTACAAGAGTGTGGTATCCTATCCGGGGGCATATTGTATATATTATAAAATTTGTGAAGTATGGTACTATTTTAGAATAATATCTAACTGCACATTGAGGACCCAAAAACATAATGAATTAAATCATGTAACAGCGAGGACTACTCAGAGATTGCTCTGAAAGAAAGTATTTTGTGCATCTCTATAGGTACACTAGAAATTTTGAAATCATGATAATTTTTTCTTTCAAGTGTTAAAATGTTTTCATTCTTACATGTATTCTGTGACTTTCTTTTCATTTACTAAAAAGAATAAATTAGACTTATTTTCCATTTCATCTTTCTTTATAAATAAATTGGTAAATAGTCATAGAATGTAATCGTTGAGATGAATAGATTATGGAAACACTCATATTGTGTTCAATTATTTACCATTTATGCCGATAACAAGTATTTTTGTAGAAGTATATGGTACAACTGAACAGAAAAATACAGGGAATTTTATGTTTGAAATATGAACGGTTAAAGTCAAATATACATTAAAAGTGACATTTTACAGATTTGATATGAAAAAGTTCTCTTGCTTTCAAAATATAATTCCAAATATGTACATCCCTTGGGAAAATGAAATTCCTTCTACTTTTTCTGGCGTACGCCTATGGTTCAAATATGCAGTTTTTTTGGATCAATTGTTTGTTTCTTTAATAATTTTTTACTTTTGAAACATTTGGGAGTTTGGATTTTGAAATATTGCAACTTATTTGGATATTGACCTATTCGTTGTTGTAATTTATTTTCTCATATTTTTTATAGATACAGCCTAGAGTAGTTTAATTTGTGATTTTAATTTATTTCTTTCGTAAATATCTTGGTTAGAGAACGATGAAGCAAAAAAAGATAAAGAATCCTTTCAAATGTCGAATAATAAGTATCGTAGTTATTTATTCCTAAATATATGCAAAATACAGGGTGTTTCGTATATAAATAAGAGATTTTTGACATTTGATATACATTTGAACATTTTTTTTTCTGTACGCACTCACTGTAAAATTCTTTGAAAGAATACAGAAGTACTAATTAAAAAGGTAAATTGTTTGATGTAAATGTTATTATCATATACATATAAGGATTTATATCAATCTGTAAAAATATATCTTTCTATTTACAGGGTGTTCCCGTAGAGAAAGTAAAAGTTATGCCATTTTGTCTAAAGTTGTTTTTGAAATTCCATCGTTATCGAAATACAGGGCTAAAATTTAAAAAAATATATCTCTAAATATCTTCGGAACATATGAAGATATTGAAACGAAATCTTGCGTGCAAAATACATAAATAAAATCATATTCATTGTAAATGATTTAAATCTAAAGTCAAGCTAATGTCGTAGGGATGAGGTGCGCATCATTAAAAACTATGACGCCACCGGAAAATGTTTTTAACATTTCTGAAGTGCACATTTTATTTTGTACGAAAGTAATCTCTTGACCTTTTTATGCAGCTTTTACCGCTCCGGTATTTAGATAAATTTAGAATTCATTTAAAGGATTTATAAGTTCATTGTTCAAAATACACTTCTCGAAACGTCTCCCCACGTATCTGCGCACTTTCTTAAATATTCCTCTATGATTATAAATCTGTTGATTTATTTTTTTTTAAAGTTTGACGTATCACAAAATAACGGTTTTACGGTCAATTATTTATACGAAAAATACTATTAAACCTTAAACGAGGAAAACGCTCCTTCACTTTTAACATGGTTTTCTGTGACACCCTGTATAATTTAAAATTTATGTAAAGGTATCTAAAACAGAAAGGGTATATAAAAATTCAAAAGAGATAATGTTCTTTCAAAATGAATATACATTTAAATAACGACAAAAAAATTATTTATTTTCCAGTGCGTGCTATAATTTTTGAGGAAAATTTAATCAGTATACCACGAGTTTAAGTTGAAACACAATATTTTCCCATTTATGCAATGTCATTTACTTATTGTGCACACAAAAATTCCTTTTCAATAACTTTATTTGTTCAGATGTTAAAATAAGATAGATAAATAACTTTTTGACCCTGTATATAAAACATATAATTTTCCCATATTTGGAGAAATAATAGTAGCATTATAGATCACTGGAAAGCATAAAAGGTTATCTACTTCCTAAATCATAGCCAACTATGGTTTCCATTTAAAAAATTAGAGTTTGCTTCGTAGCTCGATAACCGTGTTTTAAGAAACTAATATCACCAACTGATTCCGTCAAAATTAAAAAAAAAAATCCAGTTTTGGTTTTAATTCAACTTCCAGCGAAAACAAACAGATATCATATATTTGACGAAAACGTGATAGCAGTTTTTGAGGTACTCTGAAATTCCGTTCAAGATAAACAATAAAAAAATTACTACACCTTTCAGCAATCTGATCCGTCCCACATCCTTGAACGGAGCATTGAAATTCGACAAGGCCGACATGAAACGGAAAAGTTTTCCTTAAACTTTCCGCAAAACAAACGGCAAACGTAGATCAACTCCCCGGACCAGGAGGCACTTCTTTCAATAAACCGGCCGAGTTCATAACATTTCATTTAGTTTCGAATAAAACATCGCCTGTTTATAATGGAATCCGGCATCGCGGAAACCCCTTGGATGTTTGGATTCTAAAGGGAGCGGTTTATGCAAAAGTACGATCTCCTAGTGAAATCAGCGACCTGGAATAATTCGCTGCCGGATGGAGATGTGGGGGAGAGAGTTGACGACCAGGTCATCAGCTGCGAAGTGGCTGCTGCTCATTATTGTTGGCAAAAGGAAAATGGAATGTAAACTTACATTTATTTGCGGCCAATTACTCTTGCATTATATAAAACACAGTAAATATTTTCTATAGCTGCCTTTGTAATTTGGATTATGATTAATTTACTTTCTCTATACACTATTATTAACAAATTAATGGTAAACAATAAAATCCAAGATATTGTTTTATTTCGTGGAAAACAGTTAACAGACAATTTTTTTGAAACACTTTGTAGAAGGTGCTGGAGTCGAAAGGTTTTTGTTTTCTTGGAACCGTAGTAATCAATTCCAATAAATAGCTTTTAAATTAAATCATTTAGATATTTGAAGGGAATCTTATCTAGTTTTTTTGTACAGCTATATTCTTTGCCTACTTCTACTAAAAAAAAAATAGTCAAAAAAAATCAAAAAATCTTATTTTTTGCTTTTGAATTATTGGTGGCTTTAGAAAACTTGTTAAAATTTATAAGTAATTAAAAACACTTAAATATTAAATTTTAAATATTTTATTTCATATGGATATTTTTATTAATATAAAATAATATTTTATTAGTATTAATTATATAATATGTANTAGTTTTGTTTAATTAAATTTCTCCTTTAACTGGTTTTGTAAATAAAATTTATCAACTTGATAATTTGTATTTTAATGTGTACAAAGGGATAATGTTTAATTGTCAAAATTAATGTTTTCATTAGCGCACACTACGATAAAATTTCCTGTAATGAAACATGCAGCAGATTGTTGAAATGTGTTTTTCTTGAAAACGGACAATTTCTAGAGCTAGTGACAAGTATACCATTTTGTCACGAAAATAATGTAGGTTTAAGATTTTTAAAAAAGAAGGCGTTAACGTTGTGGATAAAAAAATTATGCTCGTATTTACGACATAAACACGGCGTATGTGGCGCCCTCTAGAAGATACATTGAAATAGATAACAAATTACGATTTCTCGTATACAAAAACATCTACCCCTAAATTTTCACGTTCATACACTCAAAAATATTATAATTATTACGAAAATTCAATTTTTAATTTCCAACTTTGACGTCCTGTATCTTTTTTGTTATCAACATTTTATTAAGGCATATTGGCTCCAATCGTAATATTTTGAAGTAAAAAATCTAGTATGTCTCCATGGACCATTACTTACGGACCACCCTGTATAATTATCTTTTTTCTAATTCGTCATTTTCATTATTATCATTCAACATTTCTAAAGTCAAGTTTCGTAACGTGAAGGTTTTCGATTTCCGTTACAATTCTTGATATTTGTCAACCTTGATGCAGTTTTATATCAATTTCTGCTTTAGTGCATACCAACTTTTGAAGTTTTCAAGGTTACTTGGCATCATTTCAAACCCTTGACAAATTTCAATCGATTTGTTTTTTTACAGCATAGTAAACCTTCATTTTTATTGAAATGTCTGTCTAAATGTCATTTTTTTTTTCATATAATTTCTACCTTGATATGAAGTCAATGTTCATACAGCATAGGGCTGATTATATCTGTATAATTTTAGTTATTGTCGATTAAAATCTGTTCAACACTGTACCGTGCACGTTTTTCAAACCACGTCTAAATATGTCTTTCAAAAAAAAAATGATGTGGGGGCACATTATACCCCGCATAATATTTGAAATTTAATTTAAGTAGTATTCTTACTTCTTACCACTACTACTACTTCTTACGCTATTTTCTATGGATATAACAACAACAACGATAATAGCAATTCTTATTAAATATTATTATTAAATTAAACAAAACGTATTTCTGACTTAGTTTTGGTCTGTCCAGATTGATATGTTAGTAGAAATGTTGGGAAAAAGAGGTAATAATAATTATAATGTGGGTAATGGTAATGATGTTGAGGGCTACAATAATAACGATCATGATAGGGAGGAGAACCAGGAAGAGTAGGGGTGGGGAAGGATATAAGGGAGAGGATGAGGAGGTGGATCATGATGATGACGATGGCGATAACAAGGACGAGGATGAGGATGATAACAACGACAATAATGATGACGATAAAGATGAGGAGCATGCTGACGAGGACAATGATGATGCCGATGGCAATGATGCTGATGTGGAGGAAGAGGACTACAATGACAACGTCGAAGACCACGCTGACGACGACAACGAGGACGATAATGATGAGAAAGAGGACAACGTCGACGATGAGGACGAGAACGATGACGATGAATGTGATGATAATAATAATAAAGGTATCTATAATGATATAATCCTGCACTTTTTATATAGGGATATAGAATATTCTGTTCACAATAAGGAAGTTGACGTTATAACAGTAAGGAGCCAGAAGGCGTCTATATTTTGAAAAGCAAATTAATCTTGTTTGTATTCATAGTTTCATTGAATAATAGTAAATATGCATATTAAATAATATTCAGTTTTTTTTTTCTATAAATGCTAAATACTGTACTTCATACAGATTTTCAGGGATTGGTGAAAAAATTCAATAATCAGTGTTTGACAATTTTTTGCCCAACTACGTATTGCAAAAAGGTAATATCTACAGTTTAGTATTTTTTATACAGGGTTAGTCGGGAGAATCACACTAAACTCCAGGAATGGATTCTAAACGTCATAATAATAAGAAAACACTCATAATGTTGTTATGGGATTTTCATTTGTTTCAAGCTATGACGTACATTTCAATAAAAAAATTAATTTACTCATAGTGTTCTTTGATTAAATGTTCAAAAAAAATCACCATTGACCTAAACACTTTCTGCTTCGTCTATGAAGGCCTTCTGTAACTGTCCTGATTGCTGCATGTCTTTCTTTAGTAAGTGCTGCAGTATTGATGATAAGTCTAATTAGTGCTTTCCGAGTGTTTACTCTAACTTTGTACATTTAATTTTTGAACCAGCCTCGTAAACAGTAATCTACTGCTGTGAGGTCTGGAGATCTTGGAGTCCAACTAATAGAACCACCGCGACCAATCCAATGCTCTGGAAACCTCTGGAAACGTGCTGGTAGTATAATCCCCTTCTCATGTTTATAGGAACGTTCTCTAGTAAGTAGTACTTGTAATTCATTTTGTAGAAAATTTAAGTAGTGGTATCTCGTGAGTCGATTCTCCAAAATGAAAGGGCCAATTAAATAATTATCGATCATATCACACCACACTTTTACCGAAAATCTATGTCGAAAATTACTTTTGAGTAATCTTCCGGTTGTAGGTGTCGTACTCTCTGTGAGTGGTACGGATATAAGCCTTGCTCGTGGAGGTTTTTATTACTCTTTTTTGTGGAATGTCCGATTGAGTAGGATTTTTTTGTGAACTGGTAGTTGCATCATCTTCTATTAGACCCAGAATATTTTCTACTTCTTCTAAACCATGTTCATCGACAAGGTTTAGAAGAAGTAGAAAATCTCATCAGCTCGTTCAGTTATTATAATAGCACTGGGATGCTTTCCGGTTCACACAGTTTGTTGAAAGTTCTGATAAATACATTTTTATCAGGATATCTATGATGTGGAAACTGTTGACGAAATTCTTCAATAGTATCAAATTTAAATAAGCTCTTAGCATTTTGTAACATTTTTGTCGTATAAACGTATAATCAATTGTTAAACTATGGCAACATAAAATGACTGACAGATATCTTACTTTTGAACTTGGAACATGACATACTCTGATTTAAAGTTTTTAAAATTTGTAATTACGCTATACGTTAAAAACAAATGAAAATCGCATAACAACATTTGAGCTTTTTCTTATTATTTTGAGGTGCAGAATCCAATCCTTGAGTTTGATGCGATTCCCCGACTCACCCCGTATATATGAATAATTTTGGCGGCAACAGTGCGGTGTCGAGTAGCTTTTTGTGACAGAAACAATGACACGGCTCGCGCAAAACAAAGGGGCCGTAAAGTTTTACTAACCCACACACTTCCTCAATTTGGGCATCTTCAACGTTAATTATCGGTACCCAATAAACTCAGCAGTACACTTGACCGTCTCCTCGGCATTTTATTTACTTCTGCGGTTCGAGAGGGTATCCATTCTACGGTCCTTGTCGTCGCCTCCTCGGGGATTTAGTTTCAAATTTCGTAGGTTATAAACGCGTGCTTTTAAACCGTTTCTACTAGATTAAATTCCTTACTCAGATGTTGATTAAGTAGGTTGCGGAGAGCATCGTAAAATGTACAGCATGTTCCAAATTATTTATATATTGGGCGATAAATTTTGTTCTCGGACGAAACTGGATGATACGGGGGTCGAATAATTTGTTTAGACATTTTAGTTAGACATTATGAAGCCAATTCCTCTCTTGTGGTACGTAATGTATACCTATAATATACAGGGTATTAATGATAAGTTTTTCCAAACTTTAATGGCACATTCTACCGATGAAAATAATCAAGTTTTGTAATATAAAAATTTTTGATAGAACGCTTCTCCACGGAGATACAGGGTGAAGTTTCAAATATTTATATTATTTTTCCTGTAACTTCACTGGCATAAAAGATTGAGTGATACAATTTGGGGAATGACATCTTTTTAGCAGAGACTATTTTTTCATGGATAACTTATTCCAAAATACATTCCAGCGGCGTAGTTATTGAGGGAGTAGGGGACCTTTTTTGAAAAAAAAATCGTACGCCACTGGTTTTTTTAACTAATTATAAATGTTGTGGCAATAAAGTATTCTTGTAAAGTGTTCGTAAAATTTACTAAATTTACTGGTCTTTAGATAATTGGGAAATCAAATAAGAAGATACTTAAGTACCTACGTTGCTATTTACCATTTTTTATTGATTGCTAAATGTGTAACAAAAAAATAAAATAAATACCTAATATTTTTGAGATATTTCAAAACACTATACAACATTAGAATAAATGTTCAAAATGCCGTCTGAGATGCAATGCATGCTGCGCATTGCTCGTCTCATAATTTCAGTCGTATGGTTGCGAAATCCTCTGCAATGCGCTGTCGAAGTACTTCTACTCCCCACAAAAAAATTCTATGCATCGGTCTAGACCACTATATCCTTATGTTTTTGAGGTCGCTGAGTCCGAATCCAAGGTTTGTTTGACCTTGCTAGGTCAGGTTCAAGGTCATTGGTCATTCCAAGGTCAAACTGAGAAAAATCTACTATAACGGGTGCAACCAAAGTAATTAAATGTTTTTGCGGGTCGCTGAGTGCAAATTAGCGTACCTTTTGACTGTAGCGGGTCAAGGTTAATGTCATTTTGAGGTTAAACTGAGTAACTTCTAAACAGGATTTAGTGGGAATACTCCAGGTTTTTTTGGTCGCTTTATTAGGACTCCATTTGATCTTGTTGCATCAGAGTCAATGTTATTTGAAAGCTACTTAATTCTAATACCTATTAGTTGACTTGTTTTACGAAACAATTTTTGCCTCGTTCATATTTAATGGACCGAAAGACTCAACATTCACGAGTCTTCACATTAGCATGATCTTTTTCAATCACTTTTGAAAACCCAACACTAATTTTATACAGCATTATTAGTTACTAACACTTTCAATATTCGCGGTAAGAAAGGTTCTGGATAGTTGTCGTGCTTGAAGTTGATGGAGAATTTTGGTAGACAGTTTAGTACGTTATATGGTGCGCATCAACAATATAGTAATACTCGTTTGTATTCACATTCCATTAATGATAAATTTTTTTATAACTCGTACTTAATGAAATTTTTACGTGTAGTCTGCCCGAATATCTGTATTACTGAACATAAAATATCTTTACTGATACTGATACGGATATAGTGAATTTTTCTCGTTTTGACCTTAACATGACCTGACAATGTCAAATGGACCTCGGATTCGTACTTAGCGACCTCGAAAACATAAGGATATAGTGGTCTAGTTCAATGCACAGAATTTTGTCTTTTTTTGTGGGGCTGTGTAATTGACGTAACCTCAATGGCTGGTAATGGTGGTAATTCTTCTTATAGGAACCTTTGATAAGTTCTACCTTCGAAGGTTCTGGGTAAAATGTAGGGACCAATCAAGTAATCGCCCAAACATTCAGAGAAAACTGTTTTTGTAAGCGACGTTGGGAAATAATATGCGGATTTTCATCCGTCCATTCGTGGTTATTATGACAATTCGAAATGGTTTAATAATAATATTAATAACTGAAAATCAGGCTGTTCGCATTGTTGTAAAAACCATTCACAAAATTCAATCCTCGGTTGATAGTCATTTTCATTTAATGTATGAACTCGCTGGACATGATATGGGCGTAATAGCTGCTCACGTATGACGTTCCAGATTGTTACATGTTATACACCCAAATCTGTTTATATCTGTCTAGTACTGGTAGATGGTAGATCTACAGATTCCAAAATTCTGTCTTCCAAATGAACTGCACGAACAGTCTTTCTCTTGCTCCACGGTTTGGTAGCGACAAACATGCAGTTTCAGGAGCTCGACGGCGAACTTATTTGATTGCCGTAGACCTGATTAGTTCAACCGATTTTTGGACTTAGAAGCTGCCGCTTTGTGTTAACTAACGAAGAATAAACATTTCTCATATCACTCCAGTTGTCATTGTTGGAAGCGAGATAGCAGATAGCTAGCCGTTGCTGTCGTTGAAGACGTTGGAATCGCCAGGTTACATGTTTAAAAAGTATTGGATGTGCTGAGGTAGGAGATTTAATTATACCAATCTTATTAACGCGAAGATTGATGCCTAAAGACTATTATTGACCTATTTATTTTAATATATTTAGCTTTGTTGTAAATAATATTTTGGTTGCTTAGGTATTTGTTTAGATACTATCTACATTTCTTCTAAAAGATTAGGGTAATTTCTAAATGTGAAATATTACTTTCTTAGGATTGACTGGGTACTTTAGAAAGTTCATACCGTCGTATGCATTGATTGCGAAACCACTGAGTGACTTGTTGAGAAAAGAACAAACGTTTAAGTTCGAAGAAAAACAAAGAAATTGCTTCGAAAAATTAAAAGAGTTACTCTGTAGTGAACCAGTGTTGCTTATATACAAACAAGGGCGAGAAACGGAGCTACACACCGATGCAAGCATGTATGGATATGGAGCTTGTTTGCTACAAAAATCGGACGAAGACGGTAAGTTACATCCTGTATACTACATGAGCAAGAAAACCACGCCATCTGAGGAAAAATATCATAGTTACGAACTCGAGGTCCTTGCAATAATAGAAGCCCTTAAGAATTTCTTAAGGTAAATTCAGAATTTACCTCTTGGGTAATAAGTTTAAAATCATAACTGACTGTGCCGCCTTTCAGCGTACAATGGATAAAAAAGATTTGACCACAAGGGTAGCCAGATGGGCGCTGCTATTAGAAGAATATTCTTATGAGATCGAGCATAGAAGAGGTTGTAGAATGTCGCATGTAGACGCGTTAAGCCGCAATCCAATATTAATGACGGTGTCTAAGGAATTAATGATCGAGGAAGATGGTGTGCTAAAAAGAATGAAGTTAGCGCAGAAAAGGGATGATTATATCCAAGCAATTAGGAAAATATTGGAAAAGGAGAAATTTGAAGATTATTTCTTGCATAATGGCATAGTCGGTAAATACGAAAAAGGAAGAGAACTAATAGTAGTACCTAAGTCAATGCAAGCCGAAGTTATAAAACGATCGCATGAAATTGGTCACTTTGGTTCAACAAAAACTGAGGAACTTGTGAAGAGAGAATTTTATATTCCAAAGTTAACGGAAAAGATAAAAAAATGTATAGTGTAGATATGTATCATAGTTGTTGACTGTCAACAGAGTTTTTTTGACGTTTTGATGATTCTGTAGAATTATTAATTTCATATACATAATATTATTGTGTGTTTACTTAATATCGCCTAATGTATCATTTGCTGTTGCGAGACACGAATTGAGAGACGACGAGACGACGAGGAAGGTGTAAAGACGAATACTTCTCCTTGAAAAATTGTTACTACTGTTATTCTCAAGAAGCTGTGTATTGTATTGCTAATTAAAACCCTAGACAAACATTAAAAAGCCTACATTATTCAACCATTGACAACAGTGTAGCCTACAGTCCAATTCATTTTTAATTATCAAGAAAATAATAAATAATTTTTATCATCTTTTGCATAATAAAGAAGGATAACCAATGATAGCCAATCGTAAAATTCATATTTACTAGTTGTCAAGGATAGTTGGTATTGGATATTAAAAAAAATAAATATTTCGGAAACCTGAAAGTATACCCCAATTTTCTAAACAGAAATTAATTGTCAGCAAGATTCTGCCCAATGCTGTGCTTAAATTGTCTCCTAATACCTTCAATATGGTGAGTACAAAAAAGTAAGCCACATTTTATATGTATACCCTTTGGTAAGTTTTATTTTTTTGCAATATTATTTTCGATATAGATATCATATTTTAAACTAAGATCTAGGGCACCTGGAGATAAATTTAAACAGTATTATTCAAATTCCATGTACTGAAAAAGACGCTTCGCTATTTAATTTTTAAATTATCAATTTTTACCTTATTTTAAGAAATTTCATACCCTTAAGTGCTTATGCCTTGAAATATCGTGATTTCTAAAAATTACCATAAAACAAGTATTTCGGTTATGTTGAAATAATTTTAAATTTCTTTTGATACCACACTAAAGTATTTGTTTCATAAAATTCTTTAAAAATATTTTACGCTCTTTCAAAGATAAACAATAATACCTTTTCTTTTCCTAACAATATAGAGATCAATATTTATATAACTTTCTGTAAGTAAACGGGAAAAAATAAAAATGTTAAAAAAAGGATAAAACAATCTTTAACCCCCATATCCACAACTACCCCTTATGTGCGGTTTTAACAATTCCACTTAAGGCTGGCTTTTTGCAGACAAGAAATCGCACTTTTAATAAACAATGAGAGAACAAGTAGATGCATCCAAGAAGAGACGCGCGTAACGCTAAACTAAAGTAACATCCTTTAATTTTACGCATTGAAAGATCACGGAGAACATCAGCAAATGTACCTTTCCTGTTTTGTCCTTCTTTGTAAAGTTGTACTAGCTATGATTAATGCATGTGTTAACAATTTCCTAAAAGCAGAAATTTGGGATGAGTGGGTATTATTTTTTATGATACAAATATGAAACACTGCAATTTAGAAATTATAATTAACCTTAAAATGTCTATATTTTGCAATAATAAATTACCTTTTTCTATATTAAAGAACACATAAAGGATAGCAAAGAAAAAAATCAAAGATTACATTAAATTACTATTTCAAATAAATTTACTTCAGAGGAAAACTTAAATGAGTGATGAAACTGCTACCCGATACAGCATTTGTCTTCGAAAAAAGTCACAACCCAGTCAAGGATATAAATAATAAGGACGTCCATTACGTTGAAAATAAATCATTATAGACAAATCTCTGGTCCAGAGCTGCCGGCACTCTCCTTTTCCTCACCACACGTTTCCTCTGACATAAAATAAATTAATAACGGCCATCTCCCAAGGACTCTCTGGAATGATTGCGCCTCGACAAATAAATAAGGGACAAACATCAAAAAGAGATGTCGACAAACGAGAGGCAAAAAGCCCAATGACTGATGTCCGAGAAGGCAGAAGTAAGAGATTATTAAAGATTGTAGGGTCTCCTATCAGGAATGGTCCTGAGAGCTCTAGATGTTCTCCTTCGTTGATTTCTCGTTTATAGTGTATTTCAAACGTAGTCAATTCGAGCTTTCATAAAACTGTCATTATTTCTGTCGCAGTTCATAAAAAATAAGCACGAAAGGGATTACCGACAGTAAAATTTAAAGAGAAGTTGTTAATTGTATGTAAATATAATAATATAATGAAAAGGTGAATACTTATAGACTGTTTTAATGATTGAACATTTTTATTCTTTTACTTTTTTCCAGTTTTTCGAAATGCCCAAAAAGTTTAACCAACTTGTACAATTACTTTTGTTTTCAAAAACTATTAAATTAATGATAAGTGCGTGTCAGAATAACAGAATAACGCTGCAAGGTGGATCAAATCTAATAAACCCGAATATTTTGGAAATAACTAATTTAAGGGAATTTATTGATACAAAAATATTTGGCTTGGAGGAGGAAAGAAAATCAACAAATTTGACTTTTGACATTGACATTAAAGGAAATGGCCTATTTAGATTGATTTTATTAAAAAGTGATAAATCATCAGAATAAATGATATTATTGTCATGGCCAACCATTTTGCGATATCGTTGTATTTTTTAGATGAGAATCGACCTAAATTCCTCTTTAAAAAGTATAATACTGCGTCGTAGTTTCGTAACCTTGAGAAAGGTACACCAAAAAATCAATATGGTGATAGGGCAAATTTTACTATAATTTTAACATAACTACAAACGCGGCCTAAAATGAAAATGAATACTGACTGAACTGAAAAATGTAGTAACCGACATTATTTATCCATTACCAGGTAATAAAAAAGAATAAGAGATATATACA
Organism: Anoplophora glabripennis; assembly: GCF_000390285.2. Taxonomy (NCBI): domain Eukaryota; kingdom Metazoa; phylum Arthropoda; class Insecta; order Coleoptera; family Cerambycidae; genus Anoplophora; species Anoplophora glabripennis. The sequence goes on along the minus strand of NW_019416388.1, from coordinate 785,078 downwards.
TGGTGATTCACAACTTATCCAAAAAAAGGAATAGATGCGTCATGAAAAATGGAGTCACTATCGAAAAAAAAATTGTGAAATCCTTATAGTTTCCGAGTAATCCGATTTTAGTATTAACATTCTTGCGATTAATCGAAGTAAATTAGCAATTAAAATGGCAAATAGAAAAAATAATTTATAAAGTTTTAAAAATTTGGTTGCAGACTCTTAATATACATCCAAATACAGATCAAAATAGTTCCCACCTCTCAGGGGGGTGCTTCAACCCCTTTTGCTTCAGAAACCACCCCGTTACGTGACCTAGTGCCCGTTTTTTGATTTTTATCTGACGAGGAAAATGAATAGGACCTAAAACATTCAGCATAAAATTCTACATCATTTGTATAGATAGAAAAAAGTTTATAGGTCAATGATGTAGATTTTTATGCTGAATATTTTAGGTACTATTCATATTCCTCGCCAGGGCAGCAGTTTTTGAGAAAAATTAAAAAACTGGCGCGAGGTCACATTAGAGGGTGGTTTCTGAAGCAAAAAGGGATGAAGCACCCCCCCGGATAGGTGGGAACTCTGTTGATCTGTATTTGCATGTATGTAAGGAGTTCGCACCCAAATTTTAAAAACTTTATAAATTATTTCTCCTAAAAAAACTAATTTACTTCGACTAGATAGTGTTTACATCAACAAGTGTCAAAAAGGGCTTAGGTGTATAGCAGCTCGGAGTTGATGGATATCATTTTAATTTATAGTGAAGCAAGACAACATTTGTATTGTTAGTAAGATGGGCCCAAATGTGTTTACACGTCGGTGGACAAAAATTTGAACAGTTAGGTACTTATCAACATCAGGTAACTTATGTCACATTAATTTATTAATTAAAACCACAAATTAATATTTTGTTAATTAATAATAATAATAGCGGCAAAAGCAGTTGAATTTGCTGATATAAAATAGGTGTTATAAAATTTTATGTATTTTTTTCCTTGGGAAAGAAAGTTTTTCAATTTTTTGACAGTTCATTTTTTATTATACTTTGCCGCCGTGCCGGTCGCCAACTGCCTGCTTTGCCTTGTGCAAGGTCAGGTTTTACAGTGGACCAGTTTCCAGTGTCGTGTAGAAGTGTATTTTTAAATCATTTTTAACTGCCCTTTTTTATTTTTTACAAAATTGTATTTGTAAGAGTCCCTTGTATATTCAAAATTATTTTTTTGATAAGTTCTGAACCACCCTGTATAAGAAATCAGTAGTTATTATTTCTTAACATTATGTAGCTACCATTCCTATGACAACGCCTCTGATAGCGTGATTCTATTTTCGGTCAAAAATATTTTCAAGAGATACATGGAAAAAATTTCAACATGACAAAGAAAAAATTCCTTTTAATATTTTAATATGCAACCTGTATTATTGTATGGAAGTTATTTACTTACCCAAGTTAAACTGAAAATTTGTAACGAATCTTTATTAATCTTAGTATCCGATGAACGAATATCTTTTCTTATGCTAGTAATGTATGCATTGAATTTTGTATTTAATATATGTCCGAGTACTAATATCCGATGAACAGTTAATCTATGTCACAAATCGGCTATAAAAGCCGAGCCCCACACATGAAATCCAGTAATGTTGATCGGCAATTTTCCTCAACACGAAGTAAGTCCTCTTCCTCCCTTGGTATATCGGCAAATTTCCTACCGAGGTTCCTCTTTCCTTACCCCTCTGTTTGGGAACAGAGCGTCGGCCATTTTCCCGTCTGTTTTCAGAGCCCTCCTTATCCTCCCCTCTGGGAATGGAGCGACGGCAATTTTCCCGTCTGTTTTTTAAGCTTCAGTCACCGCTTCAGTCCAGGAATAGAGCGTCGGTAATTTTCCCGCCTATTCTTAGAACCCGTTTCTTGAAACTTCGAGGGCTTGCCCCTTTCCCTCTCGGAGTTCTTCACTTCACTCGTCCGTCCTTCCCGAATAGCCATCAATACGACTTGAAGCCGAATCAGGGAAAAGCTTAGTTTTCCGTTTTCCTGCATTTTCCGAATACTAATACCGACCGTCAAGGATTTGTCAGTGGTGAATTTATTATTGTAAAAAAATGGGAGTATATCTATCGGAAAAAGTGGTTTTTCTGATCAAGACCCCTGGTTTACACTGCTCCACTGCTGTTACTCGGACGGCCACTTTTTGTGTGACATCCGGGTACACACATAGAACTTCTACTTCTTCTACTTCTAGTGGTTGGTCCTAATAAGTCCCATAGCACTGCGGCCTGAATTAGGCCTATTGTGCGTCCCACTACTAGTCCTATTCAGCAAGTAGATTTGTCCTTTTTACAAAGTCCAAAAGCTTCCTTGCTGACACTTCTCTCAGTTCCTTGGGTTCCAAATAGGGTCTCCCAAGGAGCGCCATTCTGCTACGTGCAAATCCCGGGCACTCGCCCAGGATAAGTAGAGAAGTTTCATCCGCCGATTCACATCCTCGACAGACCGGACTGTCTACAAGCTTTAGCTTATGTAGATGTTTCCTAAAGTGACAGTGTCCCGTTATGAGTCCTGTCACTCTCCTGAGCCGGATTCTGTTCAAGCTCAGTAAATCATTCGCTCTTTCCTTCGAAGGATACTCCATGAGCTCCTTAGAATGACTATGTCCTGGCCTTGAAGTCCAGTATTTCCACACATAGAAAGTTAGTCACAAATCTTTGTGTCAGTTTATTTGAAGAACAGGTACATTTTTAAATTTCATTGTTAGCAAATAATTCAGAATTAGATTTTAAGAAAGAAAATATTGTAACTTGAAAAGTTTCTTCAGACGAGGTAGGTATCATTTGATAATGGTATTAAACATTGAATTGGTGGGGGGATACATGAGATAGGTTAAAATGTCTACATCTTAAAATAAAAATTGTCATTTCATTAATATTGGGAAACTGATGAGCGTAATTTCTATTAGAAAGCTCGGTGTGGCAATAGTTTCCTTTGGTTGAATGATTTCCGGGCTGGTTGCCACGTCGTCGATTTACAACTGACGTTTCGAGAATCATATCGCTCTCTTCTTCGGAAGTTACGCTGAAACTGGTTTCCTTTTTTGTTATTATTTCGACAATATAATATATTCGTAGTCTATAAACTGCTTCTGTTTAGTCTGTACTCTTTAATCATAATAAAACTAGAGCATCTTGCACAAGTTTCATGTATTAATATTATTTTTTTTTTAGTTATGGTCATATCTAGTAAAGCTTGTTAATTTTGAGGTGTATTTTAATTGTTAAAGTTACCAATTGAATTACATAATAGTATTCCATACATATCAGTTATGGGTCTGGGAACAAAATGGAAATTCCGGAGTACCCACTGGAGCGGCGCGGCGCGGCGTCGGGGAATTCTCTGCTATTCCGGACGCATTCTATTCATCAAAATATTTTCTCGCCGAATCGAAATTCGGCCGAAATAATAATCCTTGGGGTAGCTGAGGAACTCGGGAAGCTCGCCTTTATATTTATTCATGATGGAAAGATAAGGAATGCCCGGATTACGTCAGATTTATTATAATACTTGGCGATTTGTTCAAAAACTACCTATTCCATGGCTTTTTCTGCATAAAAGGATCGTCGGGGTAACATATGTGGAGATATTTTTCAATGACATTAGGTCATTTTTCTCATTTCCTTTCGTGCGTCAATTTAATTCACGTATTATGTTAGGACATTTGTAATATTGGGTTTATGGAAAAGGGATCTATTCAATAGAAGACCACTCTTTTGTGATATATTATTGTATGTTTGCATATAAATACATTATTTCTTGAAAACCGAAATAGTCATTCTAGTACAAAATACATACAAACAATATTTCTGATCAATTCAAGATAGATTGGTAATCCAAGAAAAATCGTTTACCTTTTTATAAATGTATTATACAGGTTAACATTAAAACTGGCGTTAATTTGGAAACTAAAAGTTAAATTTTAAATCCGTACCAGGCATAGGTGGCGGATAATAAAGGGATCAGTTCTACATAAAAACATCTTTTTACATCTTTTTATACATATTTGTTGGTGATGTTGTACAAATATTTTTTCTATCCCTGAGACAAAAAAGTTGCATCGTATAGAAAATTATAATTATACAGATATTTGTAATTTTGTTTATTGTTTTATTTATTGTAAGTTGAAAGGTAATGTGGCATAAGCTTTTTTGGAAACATTTTGTGTAATTAGATGAAAACTATTAAAGGAGAATAAACAAATTGTGTACCTTCCTGTTCAACCGGAAATGTAGATATCAATTCTGTGATTTTATATAAGATGCCCTGCAAGTAAATTGTGGGCCAACTTCACTAAAAAAGTACGAAATGTCAGAAATGTTTATTTCATACTAATCCGATAGCCATATTTATTTTTTTAATGTGTTTTTTTCCATTTTACGAGTAAGTGTGAGAAAATTAAATTAAAACCACTCTAAAACTGAAATTTATAAAAATTTATAATAAGTATGTCTATTTGTTATCTCTTCAACGTAAATGATATTTTGAATGACTACCTGATAGGTAGGTTACTTCCTTTTTCAAGGAAATATAATAAGCAAGTCACCTAGTTACTACTAAAGGTACTAAATTGTTTACAATATATATCCCCTTAATAATCAATTTGTTTTCTATTTCATTTAAGTTATTTGTAATTACAAAATTGAATACACGTTCATCTAAACCGGAGTGTGTACGACAATTTGATTAATCTCCTATCTAAATATGTAAAATGTTCAAATAAAGATCTATCAAGAACTTATAGGTACTGACAAATATATAGAACGGCTATTCTTGTCAAGAATCAAACAAAATTGTAAATATCTGCCAACCAATTTACTTGCGATGTACAAAATTTATTTTAATTTTCTAGGAATGCACTTTATCGAAATATTTCTTTGCGCAGCATCGTCATCTACAAATATAAATAATATTAACTGAATTAACAGTCGAATATAGTCGAATTAAAAAAAATACATTGAAAATTATGCAATTAAACGTAATCCTACGAAAACAGTCATTATTAGTTTTAAAACTCAAGAATAGCAGGAAGCGTATTATAATTTGTTGTTCCATAAATGTAGTAAACTATGTAAAACATACGAATTTCAAAATTTTATCGAATTGATTAACTACTCTGCAGATGAAGAGCAGGCCCGGTACATTGAGTCGCTGATTACGAATTCGAGGTCAGAATTGCGAAATCATTTTGTGATATTTTTGTTTACTTTATAACCTGAATACAATAATGTTTTAACCTTCTTAAAATACATAGGTAATTGATTAAATTTTTAGAAACGTATTTTGTAAATCTGATCTCGGATTCGTGATCAATGACCCCGGAAACCCCCGTATACAAAATTTGGCGCGAATGTGTTATTTTTTGAAAATTTGGTCTGCCATCTTGGATCCGCCATCTTGAATTTTGCAAAGTTGACCTCGGGTCCTTGATCAGCGACCCTGAAAACCCCCGTATACCAAATTTGGCGCGAATATGTTATTTTTTAAAAATTCGTGATATCTGACCTTAATTGACCCATTTCTTTAGGTTAGAAAAAGAACCATCAATTCTGACCGTGGATTCACGTTCGGCGAGATCTTAACCATATAAATAAACATTTGATTATAGAAAAAAAAAATTATTATTTTTCCTAGCATTTTTTCGTGAATTTTTGCTATTTTTGACCCGTTTTTTCAGACCAGGAAATTCCTTTTGATGTGATAGCTCAATTCTGACACCGGATTCGTGATCAGGAGGCAAAAATACTGCGGATAACATTATGTCGCATGAAAAGTACAGACAACTTTTTTTTTGTGTGGCTGTGTTATCGAAAATTAGGATTATCTTTAACCCAGTCTCTACAATTTTGAAACGAAGCCACGCCATTAGTGGTGAATTTTGATTAACCAGTAAATAAAGTTTTATGTAAGTGTGACATAACTTTTTGAAGAGTAGTATGGTACGCACTATTCAAAATGACAGTACGGCTAAAAAAACAATCACTCATCCGTCCATAGCACTTTGTTAATAAAGTTGGGAAGTTAAAAGGAGTGTTAAAATGAGTGTTTTTTTCCATCTTCTGTCTTTATTATTAGTCCTTTCGAATGTGTGGTTAAAATTAATGACATTATAACTGAATCACCCTGTGTACAAATAGAAAATAAAGTGATAAGAAAGTTTATCATAAATAGATATTCAAATAAAATCTATGACAGAGAAAGAGAGCGGAAAAAACATAAAGACTTACTTATTTTGTATGTTCAACAAGGATCTTGAACATAAAATTCCCAAAATTTCTCAACACAGCATATGACAATCATAATAAATAAAGGAGAAACTAATTTTATTAACAGCATAAAGCAGAAAGGAAATAATTATTGCGGGCAGTTTAAATAAAGAGGTGAATAAAAATACAGGGCGCCTCAAAGAAAACAGAAAAGCGACAACTAAAAGAAATAAAATTTGTAATTGTGAATTAGTTAGGGATTAATATTTTTTGTGAAAATTAGTTCAAGTTTTTAGCTAGAGGTCAGGGCAAGTAGGCTTTTTTTTAAACGTAAATTTAATACATATTTCCAAATTGTTTTCTTTAAATAAAATTATGAATATAAAAATCGTGTTACAATTTGTCAAGCAAGAAGAAATATAAATATGTAAATAAATGAAACTAATCAATTTGTTGGGTCTTAAATATTTAGTTTATTTTTGTAAATGTTCATTGGTTCTGTTTCTAAGACATAAAATATAAAAATATGTAATATCTTTAAAATTTTAGCGGTATATACATACATATACAAATATACAATATCCTTAAAATTTTAACGGTTTATACGTATACTTATTAGTTAATTTTCTGAAACTTTAATAAAATTTCTCAATATACATAGAACCCAAGATAAGGATGGGTATCATGAGGGTGTCGAAATATACAGGGTGGCTGAAATTAGAAGAAAAAAATAACTCGATAGTAATTAAACTGAAATAAATATTTTACTCAATCTGATGTGGACATAATTTGGGTACTATTTGAGTGAAATTTCCCTATTTTTTTACAGTTTATGTTAACCTGACTGAAAACTAAACAAAATCAATCCATCAAACTCTAATAGTCGGCCCTTCTGGGACGTCGACTAATAAAACCTAGAATTCGTACAACGGCGTTTCGGAATAAAAGACGTGTTTGGAGAAAGAGAACTACCCGATCCCACTTCTGATGGAGGATAATCGAGCTGTAGAGATAAAATCTCCACGTATTTAATTAAATAGCTTTCCAGACGCCAGTGACGCCGACGCCAGCCAAATATTTCTCTTGCAAGTTTCTATTAAACTAGATTACGTATTTACTAATTGATTGTTGATTTGGTTTCGTACTGTGTATATCTACATTAAAGATGACATTAATTAAATGCAATGCCTAAAAGGTACATCACTAATGCCACTATCCTATATGCATATATTTAGATAATATACCGAAACATGTTTTTCGAAAAAAAGTATACTACTGTCAGAAATATGACAACAATTCAAATACCTACCTTGATTTTTATTTAGCTTTAAAAAGTTTAATTCTACTTATTTAACATAAGGGGTTTAAAAAATTAAGTTGATTGTAAATCAAACATTAAGTATATGATGGTAAAATGACATGAAAATTACGCCAAAAAAAATTAAATAGACCATCCAAAACTCAATTTTTTCAAATTAACCAAAAAATTAAGGAATATGAGGCTTAATGGAGCATTTTTTTATCCATTCTTGATATCCCTATTATAAACAATATTTATCATAATTCTTTTCTGGACTCGAAGGGATAATTTATGAGAATACTAAATCACGCCGAATTTTGCACAAGTCAGAAACCTGGATCACTTTAAACATTTTACAATTTATAAGGCATAAAACTGAAAAATCAGTGTGAGTGAAAACAATAAAGGCATGTAAATAAAATAAAAATAAAGTGAATCTATTGAGTGAAATTATTGAGTACATTTCCACTCCATAATTTTACTCATATTTGAACTAATATGAGTACTTTCACTCAAATATAGGTACCCGTTAAATAAATTCTCCATATAAACTCGTATTTGGTACACTTGTACCTAAATCGGAGTAAATGTTCTGATTACTGAGTGACCCCACCTCATTCTATGGTTGTCGTGCCTTGTATTCGTCTATTCCCATCGTCCCCATGATGTCATCTCGTGCCGTGGTGTATGGCATGTAGTGCTGGACAAGTGTCCGTTAATCCGATTATTTTGGTAACAATTGTGTTTAAATGCATCGAGACCCAATATATGTTTTTAATTATTGTATTCAAACCAATAATTAAAAACATATATTGAGTCTCGATTAATATTTGATTAAATAAACGGATAGTTAGATTGTTACCTATACTTATTTACGTATCTGTAACGTACACAACGTACAATATAGGTTATGACTATCTTTTCGTCCGATCAGTTAACCAATTCTTTTAATCGGGACCTAAAATATTGTCTCTATTGTCTGATATTAATCAAGGAATTCAAAAACGCAATAATATACAGGGTGGTCCATTCTAAAATAACAAAGTTATATAGTGCCCACGCGAAATGGAACAACCTGTAAAGCTAAAAATATTTTCTTTACATGGTCCACATGATACCAGACAACTTTTATTAAAACCATTTCTATTATAAATTTTACAGTTACAGAGTTACAGAAGAATCTCTCTTAGGTGGAACACCCTGTGTAGTTGGTTTAGTAGCACTTCTTTAATTTTAATTGAAAACAATATTTCATTAAAACTATTTTGAAAAGGTAATTTTTTCAGTATGCTGATTAATAATAATGATATTCTGCTAGATTCTAGACTAAACACGTTAAAAATAACAATAAACAATAAAGAACGAAGGAGAATAAACAGTAAAGAAAGAAGATGTGACATATTAATAATATTATTGAATTAATTAATTTAATTCTTGATTTCACTGTTAATATGATATGAGCTTCGGTGGCAATGAGAGCTATTAATATTTTTGTTAATTTTCAGACGTTTTTATGCGTGACGGCAGTGGGACTTCAATTTTACAGCTCTAATTTCTTATCTAAGAGCATTTCTGTTTTTTCATATTTATACTGTTTGTCGTAGTTGCGTGATCGTATATCCTGCAATACACATATTAAGAACACGCATGTGGGCGTCCTCTGAGGCTATTTTTCTCTATAGTTCAGGTTACTAATGGCGGTCATTAGAGTTTGTAGGAAATATGCAGGATTCTCACACAGTGGTATGGGCAGCATTGAATAAAAAACGAGGCAATCTCTAATAATTTTCAAATAATTATAACTTTTTACAGCTAAAACCGCAGTCATTATTAGACTAGTGGTATATTCATATAATATTTTTCTGTTTGTGTTTATAATGTATCGTTTTAAACAAACAGTTTCCCACGAACATCTGCCCCAAAAGATAGTTTTTTTATTAAAAAAAAAACACTTTTTTGAAGCCAAAAATTGATGATTAGATCCATATGGAATTCCGCACAGGTTTTAAGATTATCGGTTTAAATAAACAAATAGTTTATTTTATTCTTCATACAAACTGTAAATGGTATAGAAACTTGTCAGTAAAATTTTCGGTAAAATAATGCAATTTTCTGATAGGGCACCATATGTCACACAAAAAACACTCTCTTTCCATGTCGATAATCTACATCATTCCGAGATAACAAAGTTTAATTGTATTCCAGTTTCAAAGTTTCCGAAATCGATTTCCTTTGTAGAGAAATGGTAGTTGTGTTTAGGCATCACACGTACGTAGTGAATTTTAAACGCAAAATACTTACAAATATGGAACAAATTTAAAATGTGTTTTAAACAACTTTTATTTTACTTCTCTAAGAAGATTAATTTTATTTTTACTAGGGGTTAACAACCATATCAAACTAAATTAATGTGTTTACACCTTTCGTAGAGAGGGCGCAAGGACAAATTATTTATGCCAATAAATTATTAAAATATGTAGCAGATTTCTATATGGAAACGCATATTCCTGGGGCTGATATTCTCACCAGTTCATTACATTATTCATCTTTAATCTTAGCTACACTGAAAGAAATGCGCTTTATTCTTTATTAGAATTCTATATGCTATTATAAGGCCAATGTATACTATATGTGACAATTAAACAGGTGAATATTGGATATATAACGCGTACTGCTAGCACAGTTGTATAGTGACTATAAACCTTATTCTTTATTAAATTATTGTATAACTAGTATACAACGTTTTTTATACAATTTACGAAATAATAGCAATAACTGTTATTAAAGTCTTCCATATCGTTATTAGAACATGTAGTACTGGTTATAAGTTTTATAATAATAAATGGATTAAACTGTTGTATACTCTGTATGAGTTAAAAACATATGACATTAAGTTTTCAGAAATTTTATTGGATAACTGTAATTACAAGCTAAGGTTCTAATGTAAACATAAATAAAACATACTTTTAAACATTAAAAATGATGACAAATGGCTCCCAAAACTGTCCAGTTTATTTTCTTAGCAAAGATGTACTCGTACTTTCTTGTATTACATGAGAATTTGCACTACAACTCTTCCACCTTAAGAATGAAGCATCCCCTGAAAGGTTGAGATTCTTTCCATCTAATTCTATTTCCTCTGGTTGATTGACTTTATACCCATGCTCTTCTTTGTCACCGTTTACCTTCTATTCCTCCATCACTAAAACTTAACATCAGCGGTTTCTAATAGAGCATACAAAATAATCATTTTTAAGATTTAGATAAGATTTACATTTGAAGAAACAAAACAATTATAAGCCATAAAAGAGCCATACTTACATAATTTTCCATTTCACACAACTCGATATGATCATGTATTCCACAAAACATGTGCCTATACTGTCTATGTTCATCAAACTAGACGTGTAATAGTCGTAAGTCGATGCACAGCGGACTGTCGGAAATTTTACGATAATAACCGATTATGCACCGAGAGGTGACGATCACTTAACCATTATAAGACGTGTTTTACACGTTAAAAACGGAAACATATTCAGTATAAGAACGAATAATTCTGTTAATACAATTGTTATATACAAATTCGGATACTGGTCTTTATACAACAAATCTTCCCTACTATACAATTGGAATATAAAGTCTATAACACCTAATAATGTATAAGTAATTCATTATAACCTTTATTTCATAGATGCA
>NW_019416388.1:766178-772470 GCF_000390285.2 Anoplophora glabripennis | reverse complement strand
AACGATCATAACCGATTATGCACCGAGAGGTGACGATCACTTAACCATTATAAGATGCGTTTTACACGTTAAAAACGGAAACATATTCAGTATAAGAACGAATAATTCTGTTAATACAATTGTTATATACAAATTCGGATACTGGTCTTTATACAACAAATCTTCCCTACTATACAACTGGAATATAAAGTCTGTAACACCTAATAATGTATAAGTAATTCATTATAACCTTAATTTCATAGATGCATAAGGTGTATTAAGCACCTTCCAGTTAAACTGATTGAATAATGAGTATGGAGATGTTTGCTTTTTTTTAATAAAAGTTGTATATTGGTTATAAAAATTTTAATATGCGCTATACACATTATTCTAGATATACAGTTTAATAAGCCCATTTCTTTCAGTGTAGGCTCGTCCTAATGCCCGCTTCTTAGACAATGGTAGTTCTCGTAGATGTTCCGTAGTGGCCTGTGTAATTGATCGCATTCAATACTTCGAAGCGTTTCCACGTTCTTTAGTGTTGGCATCTTCAGTAATGATTAATGAGCAAAATGTTCGCTCGGTAGATCATAATATAGTTTTTTTACACATGCAACACCTTAAATATCTCCCAAGGTCAACGTGAGTGACAATAAGGGAACTGATTGGAGCAACAGTACATCTTCAATAATTTTTTAGTAAGTAATGACTTTAAAGTATCATAAAGACGTTTGAAATTGTCTTACGAAAAACACATATTTTTTTTTGTTTTACCGAGAGTAATCAGTCCTAAAAGCATATTGCAATGTCGAACTTACACCTGTAATATTTTCTTGTTATGTTAATTCTGCACGGAAGTAAAATATTTACCTACTAATTATTATCGATTCGATTACGTATACAGGTATTATCCTATTTTCTCTAGGAAAACTTTCAAGCCTGTGGGCAAACATGTAAAAAAATATGGATACATTTCTCTTACTGAAAGTATTGCAAGGATTACTTATTTGCCATATGTGGTTACAATTACTATTTCTGATATAATTACTCAAAATAATAAATTATTTTCTATTATAACTCTTTTAACTAAACAAATCTCGATAATAAAATTTAAAAAATAAATTATATTGAAAGGGACAAGAAATTGTATTTAGGTATTCGGTTAGAATATTAGTTGTTTGTGTGACATAAATCATATAGATGCCCTATATTCATTAAATTAATTATTTTAATCATGATTGCAACTTTGAAGTAGATAGTGTAAAGAGAATTAAGTAGGTACCTAATACAACAAATGTTTCGTCTAGCACCCAAAACATTCATTCATGACATGTACTTTACTTTGTGGAGAAACATTATTCTTAAAACACAGAGTGTAAGGAAACGATTGCTCAAAGAATTACATATTTAAAAAATTAACAGTCTACCAAGAAGATTTTATTTCACTTATTTAAATATACCTTCGACACTTTATAAAATACTCGTGGTTGAATGAGAGTTGGTATAGGAGGGTTTTTGGAGTAGTCGAATATGCACGTGAACTTATCTTTTCTCTAAAAACGCCTTAAAAAGTATTTTGTTTTCATAAATTCTTTTGTTATTAAGGATTTTAAGAAAATGAACAAAAATAATATGTACGAGGTCTGTTCAGAAGATAACCAAAGTATATTAATTTTATAAAATGTTGGTCCTTATGTCCTTCAAAGTATGGCGATTAAAGTCTGTAACAAATTTGCTCTGATGTCATCAACAGTCTGAAAACAGCGTCTTTTCAGCAATGATTTTAATTTCGGAAAAAAGAAAAAATCTCAAAAAGCGAGTAAAGAGGGTGTGGGGGGACAGTATTCTGATTTTTGCCACAAAACTGATGAATTGACAAAACTGAGTGTGTGAGCGCATTGTCATGGTGCAAGAACCATCTCGACACCACTGTGGTTTCTTTTTGCGAATTTTTTTACATAACCATTATAAAACCCTGGATAGTACACACGGTTCAATATTTCACCGTGATGCAAGAATTCAAAATGCACAACTCTATTAAAGTCGAAAAAAAAGTGACATCGGAATGAGACTTACGAGCTTTCTTGGGATGTGGAGATCTTTTACCAATCCATTGTGATAATTAAACTTTTGTCTCAATGTCGTAGCCGTAAATCCAGCTTTTGTCTTTCGTTATGATCCTTTAAATTAATGTTTCATCGTCATTGGATTGTCCAAGAAGTTGCCGACAAACGTCCACACGATTTTCTTTCTGTTGTTCGGTCATCAAACGAGGAACAAATTTTACTGCAACTCGATGCTCAATGTTCAATTTTTCAGTAAAAATTTCATGGCATGACACGCACTAGATCTTTGACTTTCTGAATATGGGAGGCATCAGTTGAAGTCGAAAACTTTCCTGGTCGAGGATCATATTCAATTGACTAACGACCACTTTTAAATCGTGAAAACCAGTCGTAACATTGCGTACGACTCACAGCATTATATCCGTAAGCTTATTTCAAAAGTTGAAACGTTTCGTGAAAGTTTTCCATATTGCCGCAAAATCTTACGTTGCATTGTTGCTCCAGAAAATCGCACATTTAACAATGTCACGAAAACTAAATGAGATATCAGCAATCCAAGAACGCGTGGTTACAGAGGACGTTATATGCAATACAATGCTGCCAACCGCATATCACTAAATATCTCCATTTGCGCGTAATTCAAAAAGTTCTGTTATTTTCTGTATAGACCTTGTATTGTAAAACATTATTTTGTATTGCACAGAAGGCGATTATGATCTTCACTGCGAGTCGACGGTTATCGGTCGCCGTTCAGTATTTCGAAAAGGTACTTTCTTTATCTCTGTTCCACTCTCTTTTCTTGTTATATGGAAGATTAACAAGTTTTGGAAATTTAAACAACAGCCCGTTCAGGCTCGAGCTCCAGGTGCAGAGCAGAGGATTGTTTATGCCTGCTCCATTCCCGGGACAATCATTGGTTCCTATTAGTGAAAGAATTCTGTTCCAGATTAGAGGTTTATCGGCTTCTATTGTTGAAAAAAAAACCCTTAGTAGTAGTAACGGCAACGTTCTCTTTACCTGCAGTTCAGTGCAGCTCTTGTTATGTATCTTCACTGGCGTGTGGTCTTCAGATGTTAGACCAGCTGACAGTAAATCTTCTCGTGGATAGAGAGTTCTATCTTACCGTGGCAGCGAAGACTGCACTTCTTGATTCTGAGCCAGACGTATTCCAGTACAGCTTAGATTCTAGCGAGCCATACCATCCAAAAACCGATAAGTATAGTAGATAAAACCGGTTACAAACATTGCCCCAAAACTTCATTGTGGTATACAAATTGTTTAAGTATTTAACACTGAATGTATATAAAGAGTGTATATTTTTAACTTATTGCTAAGACAGTTTCTGTCTATTGTTCTTTATTTAATTACGTGTACTGTTTTATCCTTGTATTGTGTACATTTATTCTTTAGTTCTATGGTAAAAGATAGCAAAAGGTAATTGGAAAATGTTAACTAATTGGTATTATTGAGATTTAAATAGCAATGTACTGAGTATTATTTGAGAATTATCTTGTGTTTCATCGCATTATTCTCGAGAAAGAAATATTCTTTCATCTTTAAAGTTTCTAGCTCAATTGAGTTTCTTTTTTGCTGCTATTCCTTGCACAGCGTTAGAACCTGTACCTCCAGTCGCGGGAGTGGCAGCAGAATGTAATTTTTAACGATTACATAAACTAACAAAATTTAAAAAATGTAGTCTGAAAAAAATTAATGTGATAGAAAATAATTTTAATCAGACTTCTTAATTTTACCTTTAATATTTGTTTTATCCAATGAAGATATTGCGTTTAAGTAAAGTGTGTGTTCGGAATTTTTTATAACAATTACATAACATAATAACTGAAGAAAAATTATACATGAAAACATAAAAGAGAATTAATTGTGTATCTTGAATTATGAGTATTCTCGATTAACTGGCATAACTAAATTAATTATTTTGCACACATTTTTAATTAAATATTGTTTAATGTTTTTAGTCAGAATCATAAGAAATACTGTTAGTTCCGTAGTTCGCCTTAGTGCGACCATTATTACCTGCTATTATTATTATGCAAATCTTAGCCAACTAGGATCCTGCGACAGTCTCATATCTGAGAATATAAATTCTCACAAAAGTTATTCAGACGAAAATGCATCCATTCAAACAACACCTCTCTCCGTCGCTCTAAATCTGCAGGCGCCTTACGTGCCAGCCCTCATCAAGGATGCATAGTTGATAAATAAAGAAAATGACACGAAAACTATCTCGCCAAGGCACTAGGAATACAAATTCGCGCTCAAACGGAGCGCCGTCCTAGCTCGCACCCATTCACTCAGACAAATTTACGGGATGATTTCGTCCTCGGGATTTGATCCAGACGCGATACCGGTTAATGTGACGGAGATACGTGGTGTTTATGGGCGAGGTCGTTGCTCCAAAGCTGGCTTGAATGGAACGATTTATCCTAGTAGGCTTGTTTCTTTGTTTGTTGTCTCCGGAGATTTTAGTTGTGATGTGGTGAATTGTCTTTAAGGCGGTTTAAAATAATCGAGAAAAGATATTCACAAAATATTTCATGTAAAAATAGTAAAAGCATTAAATTTTTACCGGAAACAAAAATTTTATTTTTTATATGGATAGGATTTATAAAAAAATACAAACAACTACAAATTAGTAAATCTGGAGGTACAAGGGTGCTGAATTATGCCACGTTGTCAAATAGATAAGAAATAATAATCGGAACACACTTAGGTACTTATTTCACACAAAAACTGTATGGACCTTAATATAATCCCTTTTAACTACCCACATAATTTTGCAGAGAGATAAATGTACAATTCCTTTAATATTTTCATTCAGGGATGTTTAAGTTTATGGAACACAGCTTAGTGAAATGTTGTTAAAGGTGAAATGAGGCGATTGACTTGAACATGCCTGCTCCTTTCAGTAAAAATAATGTTAAAATTGTTATTATTATTTAGAATATTGGCGATTTCAACAACAATTTCACTAATCAAGTTGAAAATATCGCTATTCTTTAGAGAGACAATTAAAAAAATACATAGTACTAGTTTCGTGCTACTTATACCATACTGGTGGAGTAAGTATGACTTAATATATTTTGTGTTTAAATATTTAAGTTATGTTCCTATAGAGCAGGGGTCGGCAAGTAATTTTAGGTGGGGTCCGGATAATTTTGAAAATTTTTAACGAGGTCCAGAAAAAAAATTCATTTCTCTTATTTTTTTATTTTAATTTGGACTCAAATTTAATCTGCTTACTTACATTAAGAACTCAAAACACACAATTGTAAAATACTAGAAAAAATTATAAGATTGGCACTTAAACGTAAAAAACATTTTTTAAATAATTTATTTGAGTAATTTATACTTTCAAAAAATTTTTGGCGGTCCAGTATTTTACCTTCCGCGGTCCGAACCTGGACCGCGGACCGCCAGTTGCCGACCCTTGCTATAGAGGAATTGCACCCTCTCTGTGGGTATGGTACAGTGGTATTATTAATTAAGAAGTTTTAGGTTTACCATATTTATACACTGAATGGTGGTTGGGTTTTACCAACGGAAAAAGTTTCTAGGCGCAAATGCAACTGAATAATAATATACAGCTCCCTCTCCCGCCCAACTTTCCGTCTTTAGAGTTAATTCTTGTGATTAGAATGAGGAGCGATAAACTATTTACCACTTAACTTTGAATAAAAATAATGTATTAGTTGAAAATCAAAAAACCGAACCATTTTCGACTTCACAGCAATTTTTCATGTAATTACATTTAGATAAGGACACAACTCAAAGTTCGTTTTATTTTCTATTGCTTGCATAATAGATCGGGAGATATTAAACTGAAGTTCGACGACGTCTTTCTCGTTTATGCCTCTGAGAGTACTGAAAGGTAACCGAGAGACAAGTACAATAAACTAAACTTAAAAGATGGGCTGCGGGACACCTTCGTGAAAATTCAACTTTCCTTTTCAAAAAAAATAATGTGTACAGCGACGTATTTCTCACTTATGCCATGTTCGTAAGTTGAAGAGAAGTATCGATTTAATCACGAAATTTTTTTGGCATAAGTGTCGCAAGAGACCTAAATATGGAAAACTTTGTAAGAAAATGTGGAAAAACATCTTTATTTGTCTACCAATTTCTCATTAATGCCAATTAGAAATATGACATATATCCGAAAAGCTCATAAAAAATATTGGCATAAGTCCTACTAAGGACTAAAGAAAATAGGGCTTTGGAAAAGCTGC
>NW_019416388.1:736702-766092 GCF_000390285.2 Anoplophora glabripennis | reverse complement strand
TAATATTTTCTACTCGTGTACGAAACGGCATAAACGAGAAAATTGTGGCAATTTTCTATTATTTTTCTACTTTGTCGACCTGACTCGTATTAAAATTCAAATTAATTTACAACATGAAAATCCAATGTGGACTTATGCCTACATTTATATGACTTTATAATGTAGTTTCCTACGTGCATGCAAAATGGCATAAGCGAGAAAGTCGTACCTATTTTCATGAATTTTCCTACAACTTTTCAAAAAATTTTTAGCATATAGTCCTCACCAGGGACTTATGCCCTTTCTCAGAGGCATAAACGAGAAAGACGTCGTCGAACTTCAGTCTAATATCTCCCGGTCTATAATGCTTTGCGTCCTGTCCGTATGTTTTGTATGAATATGTATATAGACATGTTTTGCACAAAAAAATGCTATTCGTACACTGCACTTCTGCATCTATACATTTTAATACCAAAATAACGATAGGGAAGCTTACCTATTTTGCAAATTCCTTAATTAGAATTTATAGAAGGTCAATGATTGAAATTTACCGTACAAATAAATTGAAACGTCCTCTCACGCACAAAAAACTACATTGTAACTGGTTATAATATAAATAAATGTCATTTTAATTTAAATATATAATTTAAATTAAAATTTAATCATATTTTCTGAGAAAAAGAAGTACAATCTGTAAGGGTTTTTTAAATCGTAAGCACAATCATTTCAACAGGTTTTTCAAATTCTATTTCTATGAAGAATAAAACCTGTTGTTCAATGCAATTACATTTAGCATAACGTCTTTGTGTGTTTTCAAATATTCAGTTACAAACTGAAATGAATTTAGTGAAACAAATAATTTTATATTTTTTTACTTAAATACTTTCTTTAGTTGTACTAAATTCAAAACTGTTGCAAAAAGTTGTTTTACTTGAAAATTGAAAATGAATTAAATGAACATAAAATCTGAACTCTTTTCTTTAACAAATGGGAATATAAAAGTCTTCTAACTCTCACAATCCTTTATTTTAGATATTGATTACATACGACTAGTTTCGAGGTCAAAATTACACGTCATCGTCAGATCACTATACAAGGCTGATTTTTTTTATGTAATAAGTTTTAAGTTTTAAACCAGTTCCCAATTTTAAATAAATTCTTTAAATTTCTTTAATATTAAAAAAAAAATTAAATTATATTTTAGCACTTTTGAAATTTCTCCCTCCTTAAAATCAAAGGTGGTAGAGAGCTATTAGGTATAGGTAGTTTCTAAAAACATCAACTATACGACCTGAATGAATGAGGATAGAAAAGGTTTGTACTAACAAAACTAAATAGTATAATATATTTATACGAAAATATAAAAATAAAAGAACACAAATTATTTATACCGCCTAATGTTAGATATAAATTAAATTAACCACGTAAGAAACATAAATACCTATTTTTTTACGAATATTTTCAGTACAGTAGTTCCATAAAAATGTCTAAAAAGAATTGGAAACGGGGTTAATAAAAAATTTTTGACCATTGCAAATACATAAGTTCGAAAAAGCCATTGTGAACCGTTCTGTGTTGCATACACTTGCGCAGGTCCCTACCCGAGCGCGAGGAGGCTAGCCGATTCATGGCGGTGACAAAAAATAATCAAGTACAAGCTATTAGTGTGTAGAGTTAATGCAGAGTTCAACTGTAAACATAGTTCAAAATAAAGAGTAGTTACAGTTACAGTCCATTTATAAATTTGATCACTAACAATTACTATAAATTTAAATTGCGACCGATAAAAAAATATTTTATTTAATCCAATTTACTTAAGTACTTCTAAAACAGAAAATGACAAAAGACTTTTACTTGAATATTAAAAATTGATTTATGGGGGATACAATACACTTATACATTTTCCAAACTGCTTGATCAAATGTTGTTTGACTTCATTTGATAGGATTTGTTTGAATTAACCATAATAAAGAGTAAAAATATGTGAGAGCTAATAATAATGAATATATGTATTTATGAAAGAAAAGTAGCATGTCGAGTACTAACGATAAAAAAATCATGGCAAGCCAAGTGACGAATTTTAAAAAAGGTTTTCTTCGAGTGGAGTCAAGTTGTAATGAACCTTTATTAATTTAGCCGTTAACTATCCGATGAACGATTATCTCTTCCTATGTTAGTAATGTATGCATTGAATTTTGTATTTAATATATGTGGGATTACTAATATCCGATGAACAGATAATCTACGTCATAAATCGGCTATAAAAGCCTAGTTCCGTACATGAAAGCGAGTAGTGTGGATCGGCAATTTTCTTTAACACGAAGTAAGTCGGAAGGGGACTTACTAAGGGGGGAAGGGCCCTTTGGTATCGGCAATTTTCCTACCAAGGTTCCTCCCGCCTGTTCTTGGAACCCTTTCCTGAAACTGGTAGGGCGGCTTTTTCCCTCTCGGAGTTCCTCACTTGCCCCGTCCTTCCCGAATAGCCGTCAACCCGAGTTGAAAGCCGAATTAGGGAAAAGCTTAATTTTTCGTTTTTAGGTATTTTCCGAATATTAGTACCGACCGTCACCGATTTGTCAGTGATGAATTTTATGTATTGTAAATAAATGGAAGTAAACCTATTGGAAAAAGTGATTTTTCTGATCAAGACCCCTGGTTTACAATTTTCTCCTGCTGTTACCCGGATGGCGACTTTTTGGTGTGACATCCTGGTTCACACATAGAAAGTTCGTCACAAACTATTTTCCAGTTTTATCTTCAAACTTTAATAGACTGCACTGAAAGAAATGCGTTTTATTCTTTATTAGAATTCTATATACCATTATAAGACCATTGTATACTATATGTGACAGTTAAACAGGTGAATATTGGATATAAAACGCGTATTGCTAGCACAGTTGTATAGTGACTATAAACCTTATTCTTTATTAAATTATTGTATAACTAGTATACAACGTTTTTTATACCCTTTACGAAATAATAGCAATAACTGTTATTAAAGTGTTCCATATCGTTATTAGAACATCTAGTACTGGTTATAAGTTTTATAATAATAAATGTATTAAACTGTTGTATACTCTGTATGAGTTAAAAACATATGTCATTAAGTTTTCAGAAATTTTATTGGATAACTGTAATTACAAGCTAAGGTTCTAATGTAAACATACATAAAACATACTTTTAAGCATTAAAAATGATGACAAATCGCTCCCAAAACTGTCCAGTTTATTTTCTTAGCAACGATGCACCCGTATTTTCTTGTATTACATGAGAATTTGCACTATAACTCTTCCACCTTAAGAATGAAGCATCCCCAGAAAGGTTGAGCTTCTTTCCATATAATTTTATTTCCTCTGGTTGATTGACTTTATACCCATGCTCTTCTTTGTCACCGTTAACCTTCTGTTCCTCCATCTTATGTAAAACTTAACATCAGCGATTTCTAATAGGACCTACAAAATAATAATTTTTAAGATTTAGACAAGATTTACATTTGAAAAAACAAAACAATTACAAGCCATAAAACAGTTAGATACTTACATAATAATTTTCCATTTCACACAACGCGATATGATCATGTATCCCACAAAACATGTGCATATACTGTCCATTTTCATCAAACTAGACGTGTGTAAGTCGATGCACAGCGGACTGTCGGAAATTTTACGATTGTTGTATTTTCTCTTCTTGAGTAAAGATAATAAAGACGTTGTGGTTTTGTGTGTTTATTTTGACAATGATTGAACATGTATGGACAATAAAAGTGGACTGTATAAGATAGTTGAGTACCGTTCTGCTTCATGCATAGCATGCTACTGAAATCTTAGAAGGGATGAGCTCGTGCGGCGAACCCTAAATCAGCGGCTGGAATAGCCAGGTTTCTTATTGAGTCGGCGCACTTCGCTCTCGGGTCTGACATATGATTATTATTACAAGACTATGAATATAACTTAACAACGATCATAACCGATTATGCACCGAGAGGTGACGATCACTTAACCATTATAAGATGCGTTTTACACGTTAAAAACGGAAACATATTCAGTATAAGAACGAATAATTCTGTTAATACAATTGTTATATACAAATTCGGATACTGGTCTTTATACAACAAATCTTCCCTACTATACAACTGGAATATAACACCTAATAATGTATAAGTAATTCATTATAACCTTTATTTCATAGATGCATAAGGTGTATTAAGCACCTTCCAGTTAAATTGATTGAATAATGACTATGGAGATGATTGCTTCTTTTAATAAAAGTTGTATATTGGTTATCAAAGTTTTAATATGCGCTATACACATTATTCTAGATAAACAGTTTAATAAGCCCATTTCTTTCAGTGTGCGTGTTTTGTCGAGATGAAATGTAATACCAATGCAGCGTCCTACAATAACTGATATAGGAAGTTTATTACGTTAAATTAAAATAGCGTGGATACTGTGCACAATCTATGTTTTTTTATGAAGTGAACGACGACATAATGGTATGAGGTCATAAGAACGTTATATTGAAATTAAATAATTTCCATAGTACGTATTTTCACTTATTTTAGCAGTTTCGAAAATTATCGAGACAATCTTTATTAATCTAGCAAAGGAGAAATAGTACAAATTCGATGCTTCCAGAAAACAGCGATCAATCCTACAAAAGTCAGGCAAGCGTAAGAGTTTCGTTTCCACCGGTCCATAACTTCCCCATCGTCTTAACCGATATGCAATCTTCCAGTCTTTATACCAACATTCTCTGCGTTATCGCCGGCGACCCATCTAATTTATCTCGGATCCTTGCATCAATCAGTGTCACAAATCTCCAATTTCCGCGAGCCACGCCACCGCGGGCATTTTTAATGTTTAAGAAGGCCCCCGTGCCGATGATGAAGGATAATCGGCGTTGTCAAAAAGATTTAAAAGCTCTCTCTTATTTTGCTTCCCCATAACGTGTGGTGTGTTGTCTGAATTTTAAATTTAACCATATGATGCACCCTTTTGATTAGATATTTTGTTATAAAACAGATTATGTTTCAAGAAGACACGTACCGATTAATTTATGTGAAAGATAGAGCAAAGTAGAATACACGAATCAAGATTTTGTTATACTGCTTTACATAAATTAAACTAAATAAATTAAATGATAAAGCATTTTAAATCATTTTCTATTTTATTACTCACATGTTTAGAAAAACCAAAAAGGGTATGATATTATCTTGTCCAAAAATTATGTAGTTTTCGAAATAGAGAGTAGTAAATTCAATAAAAATATCCATTTAATTTAAATATTTTTGAAGAAATTGTAAATGTGAAAATTGATAATTAAAAGTAAAAATTGTTTAAATTGGTAGGTGTTTGGGATACCTGGAGGCACTATCACGTAGAACTCTAGAATTTCGTCGCCATTAAGTATTTTGGAAATAAGATAAGTGTATTTAATTCCAAATCTCATGCCTAATATTACCACACACTAGAGTAGGTACATATGAAATATCTCTAAAACTAAAAACTACTATATTTTTTCGGGTTATGCCGTGGAATTTCTTTTACAATCTTTGTTAGGTTTCTAACAATTTTGCAGAAGCCTGCTGTTGATATTTTGAAATTTTATAACTACTGTCATGGAGTTTTCAAAGCACCTTCAACATTTGAATATATTCGACCAATTCTAAAAACTGTTGTTTTTGGATGGTGGATTTATTAGTATAAAGTTTATTTTTTATTTATTAGTATAAAGTTAGTTAATACCACAATTGACTTTAATCTAGAACATACAGGGTGTTTTTACTTATATAATAATGAAAGCGATCTGGTTCGTTTTAAGAGAAAGTCCCAGAAATTCTAAATGTTATTTTTTCAGATATACTGTTTATTGAATTTTTCAAAACGTGCAAGAGCAGTATTTTAAATTTGGAACACTTTGATAGCTCTTCGATTAAGTTAACGTCAGTTAAGCAGACTTTAAGGAAAATTAACAGGTCGATTTTATTTTTAAAAAACTCAGTCAGATCACTCCCATTAACTAAACTTATTTAACATTTACCTTCCCCCTTCTTCACAGTGACCTCATCATATTTTTTTTAACTACAACTATACATTTTTATTGTGATATTTGATCCTCGTTCGACTACTTCGTACACAAAATATCTGGTTGTATGCTAGCTTTTTGATACTTTGCGAGGTGTAGAGTAGTTTAAGTAATGTATCTTGAATATGCCATGGAATATTTGTCGCTAATGAATGTTGCTGTATACCTTTCCACTGTCAAAGCAGGGTAAGTATGCATTTACTGGAGAAATATATATCCGAAAGAACAATTCAACAAAATGTAATTAATCGTAATACACGAAAAACAAAAATTTATAACAAAGACTGACAAAAGCAATACAAAAAAACTAACTGTAACAATTATAATACAAGTAAACTATTTATTTGTTCCCAAAAAAAATCAGACATCAAATCAAAAAATGTTCAAAGTGGAACGCATTTACTTCTTGGCAAATGACAAATCGATTATTAAATTAATTTGATATGTTTAATACGCCTGGGGAAATTGCCTGAATTTGCCTCGATTATTTCTCTTAACATTTCAATCGTGTTTGATCGGTTGAAAATCTCTGAAAGAAATCCAATAACCTGTAAATACTTCATTTAAATAGTTTCTAACATGGGTCGTATAATGAGAAGGAGCTCCAACCTATTGGCACCACAAACTGTTGGCGATATCACGTACTTTACGGTAGATGAGAGGTGAGATATAGCTCAATTAAAGCAGGACAAGATGATCTCTAAGGAGCTCCAAACATTTTTCATCTGCTAATGTTCCTTCAATGAAATACAGGTCTAGAATTCTATGACCAGAAATGTCAGCTCAACAATTTACTTTTTGTGGCTGTTGTCTATGGACCTCCATCATCCAGATTGGATCAAGTGAAGCCCAATATTGGCAGTTTAGCTTGTTTATTATTCAGAAAAAATACTGGCTTGTCAAAATATATAATCTAGCTGACAAAATCACCAGGGAAAAAATTACTACACTCAATTTTACAATATGTGACTACCTAAAGCAAGCACACTATTAAAGGGTAATATCTTAAATACATAGCAGCACTATATCAGAAGGGCAACAACATCCATATAACGATTTTACAACAATAAGACATATAAAAATAATGATTATGGTAAATTGTTTATTATTAATAATTATACTTCTGGCACCTTTACATTAGAATTACGCCTAACGTTATATCTTCCATAACATTTCCTTTCAATTATACTCATCGTAGAGCATGTAGATATGTCATATTGAATTAATCATAGACTCCTTGTTGAGAACGTTGTCTGTCACAGTATTATTAAATAAAAACGAATAATAAATAATAACAAAATTAACAACAAAATTATGCCAAAAAACTGTCAAATACAAAATGTCTCTATTTAATATCTAGAACTTTTCGTAGTTTACTATGATATTCATGTCCTTCTGCATTTTTTAAATTTTCATACCTCATCTCGTGATTTAAAGCGACACCATACGAGATCTTTGCCTTACACAGAATTTCAAGGAGAATCAAACCCGTAATTATGGTTCTCGTTAAAAAAAAATACGACCATTTAACTGCGAAGGGTGGAGGCGTGGTAAAAAAGTTGGTAACTGGAAATGATAAGTAAATATAAATACAAATGAGAAAATAAAGTAGATAATAAAGTATACATATAAAGATAATAAAGTATTAGAGATAGAGTAAAGGGTGTGGCGTCTTTAATGCAGAAAATTAAAAAACTAGACTCCTGACAATAAATGAAGTAAAATAATATATGCTACCATAAGGCGATTATGAGATTTGAGTATGAAAAATATTTTCCAAAAAATTACAAGAAGTGACAAAATGTTAATGCCGGTCCTGTTTAACATAGCGCAAAAAACATTGACCTAGTCTGCACTCCCTACGACACCTGTGGAATGTCAGTCAGTGTCAGGACGCTTTTCACTTGCGGGTGAATTGTTGCTAAGTTGTGTCAAAAAGATCGCGCTTCTGCTGTTTAGACGTTACGTGTTTATTAAAGACGTTTCTTATTTTTTATTTTTTATGTTATTGTTTTAACTAAATTGCCAATGGATAACGAGGACAACAATAATATGTTCACTACTATCGAACGTCCTGACATGGTGATAGTTATAATAGCGGTAAGTTTGCATCTTTTTTGTTTGTCGTGATCCAACCTATCACTTGCTAAAATAATAGTAGTCTTTTCTGTAACACTATGTACTTTGTTTTTACAAACCTCTTGTCTGGGATTGCACATTATAATTTACAGTGAAATAACTAATTGAATTTTATGTTTATTTTTCCTTTTTATTAAAACGAGAGGATTGTATTAAACTGGCTAAAATTATTTATTATTGCATTAAAACATTTTATCTCTTTTGTGTGTATTTCATACATTTTAATTTGGCAATACTGATTTGCGCAAAGGCTCGACTCTCTGTTAAGTTCGGTTCGGCAAGCGTGCGCTGATGTTAATCGAATCACATGACATTTTTTGACAAGGACCGTACTAAGATTTATTTCTTCTCTACAAAATTGAAGTTCTCAATTTTCTTGACAAAACGTGGAAATATTAATTTCTTATATAAGGCTTTTTTGTTGCATATATTCCCAGGAGTCTGCATTTTATTTTTTCTGCACTAAAGACGCCACACCCTGTATAAAGATAATAAAGGATGATTGATATAATCTAAATCGACTTGCCCGAAAGCGATGAGCATTCACACTGTACACATTACTACTTGAGATATTTTTTCTATTAGTCTTAAACACTGATGTAGCTGGGATTCGATTGAGTTTATCACACGATTGCCAATGCTGGTCGGCTGATCCAGTAACATACTGTTATCGCTTCCCTGGAGCAATTTCTCATATTTTATGGTTATAGAACTAACTGATTGTTTAGTTTGAGCACAACGAATATTTGTTACACTGCAGCGACAGAACCGCCGCGTCGTCCCTGGTGTCTCATAATTTACCTGTAACTCCTGCCTCCTCCATATAGAATGGATCAAAATTCTGACAAATTTCTGTAAAAAGGGAATTTTGTCATTTATTTTTTCAAAATTTTATAAAAATTTATAAGGACTAAAATGCCTAGAAAAATATTAAAGACAAAGTTAGAAATGAGTAGGGAAAATAGGAGGAACATC
This sequence comes from Anoplophora glabripennis, assembly GCF_000390285.2. Lineage (NCBI taxonomy): Eukaryota > Metazoa > Arthropoda > Insecta > Coleoptera > Cerambycidae > Anoplophora > Anoplophora glabripennis. The sequence goes on along the minus strand of NW_019416388.1, from coordinate 756,915 downwards.
GATTACTTAAATTGTTGCAGGCTTATATTTTTGAGAATTTTTAAAGGCTTATTAATACAGGGTGGCCAAATGAAAACGAAACAAAGCCATTTTCAGGAACTGCGTCAAGATTGTAGAAAAACGCTCAGACCCGTCGATTTTAGATTAAAGGGGGACATTATTTGCTGGTATTTTTGATTCCGCCACTTTCACCCCCAAGCAAGGGTGAGCATCACCCCCAAATATTTAAATGGCATTGGGGGTTGAGTAATATTTCTTTTGAAAGCTCTTACAATTCTCTTTACAACAGACTTTAAATTTTATAATTCCGCCCAATACTTTGAAAAAAATTTACATTTTCAAATTTAAATTATGTTTAGTTGCTTACTTAGTTGATTAAATGTTCAAACTGATGACCGCCCGCTTCCATATAAAAATAAAGATTTTGTTCGAAACGTTCGCGCACATTCCGAAGTATTTCCGGAGTGATTCGACGGCATTCGTCGACGATTCTTTGCGCAAATCTTCCAGCGACGCTGGCTGTGTTTTATAGATTTTACTTTTTAGGTATCCCCCACAAAAAGAAATCAAGGGGCGATAAATCCGGTGATCTTGGAGGCCACTCGATGCTGCCTCTTCTCCCAATCCATTTATGTAGAAAACGTTGGACAATTAACGCATAATGCGGAGAAGCACCGTCCTGTTGAAAAATCAAATGATTTTCATCATACTCTGGAACATTTTCAATAATATCAGTCAAGGCAGGGTCAATAGCGTCCTCCAGTAATTGCAAATACATTTGGCCAGTCAAATTACCAGGTAGAAAAAAAGGACCCACCAGCCGGTCACCGAAAATTCCAGCCCATACATTTAATTTTTCCGGTTGCTGTGTATGCACCTCGTGAAAAACTCTTGGATTTGAATCGGACCAACAGCGGCAATTGTGACGTTTTACCGTCCCGTTCAAGAAAAAACTGCATTCATCAGAAAAACAGATGTTAAAAAGGAACTGTATGGATCGTTCCCTGCTCGCTCACTCATTATTTTGCAAAATTGCAAACGGCGGTCATAATCATCATTCCTGGACTAAATGTATTTTATATGGATGGAATTTATTCTTCTTCAAAATGGTTTGTATGCCAGCTGCCTCGTACTTAATATAGGATCAAGATGAACTTGTCCCAAAACTGCAACTTCACTAGCTTCATTAACTACAGGTTTTTAATTTCTCGTTTTTTATTGGCTACGTTCCCTGTCTCTCGAAATTTTTTTACTAACTCTAAAACATACTTCCTCCTGACACAATTAAATAAACTACCAACCAATGCTTCCAAATAATACGAAGATAATTTGGAATCCACTAATTCACGTTCATTGTGTATGTATAGCATCCATTTATGTTTTTTACAATTTTTTTTACGAAAGTGATAACAAATCGCCAAAAACCAATGTAACGCAAGAAATACTAAATTTATACCATTGGCGTACTTAACTCGAATGACTGACATTTTTACCGTTACTAATTGTTTGTACATAAGTTTCAACTTTAAAATTACATGGTAGGGTTATCTGATCTATCCAGGAATGAGGAAATATGGAAATACCTACTTCGTGACAGAGATTAGGAATCAGCAAATGTTTTTTCGCAACAAAGAAAACCCGGAGAAATGACATGTTAACCTGGAGCTCGGAGATGTACCATCAAAATTCAAAGATTCCGGGTCAAACCCGGAGATCTGGCAACTCTAGTACAGGATGATCAGAAAATTGGTAAATATAAAAATTGTTCAAGAATAAACTGCCTTTGTTTTTAACAAAACAGAAATATGTTATTAAGGAAAATTGCTTAGATTTGTGTATGAATCGACCTACTTTGATAGAAACGGACAGTAAAACATTTCTATTGTTCATTTTACGAGAAAAAGGCATTCTTGATTAAAATTTTTGCTTATCCTTAAAATCTGTTTTCTTAAACTATGACAGCCATTTGTTTTATATTTAGTATGAAGTGTACGAATGAAAAGCTCTCGATTTTACAAATTATTGTGAAAATAGATCAATCACAGGCATCCATAAGGGGCTCTGATAACCCCTATATAATTATATTATATTATATTATATTAATATAATTTCTGCGCTAATGGAAATTTTTCAAAATGAATATATTTTTTCTACATTGCGGTTTATTCTACAACAAAAAGGTCTCTTACTATTTTTAAATGAAATGCTTGGTTTTTGAGAAAAATGGCTTCCCATGGATTCATTACTTGTGAAATTGTTAAGTTTTTAAGTTCATTACAAGAGAATAGTTTTCGTATATTAATCTATACAATTAGGCTTATAAGCGTACTGTATAACACCAGAGTATGGTCATAGCGTTCTTATGAAGCTCCTTACCTCTGAGACGCTGAACTATAATAATATTACATCAGTTTTATTTTTAATAAATGACGTCCACATTACGTCATGGTCAATATTCCTCTACTTTCTCTTATAACAAAAGGTGATTTGTAAAATATATGTATAGAAACATATCGATACTTATTAAACTTTTTTTTTCGAAATCTCCACAGAATTACTATTTTAGTTTATTATGTAGCATTATCAGTACTCCAAATAATATTTATTCTATTTTCAGATTTATCCACCACATATCTCGTGCATCTACATGAAAATCGCATTCATGCCACGCAGAAAATACCAAATCTGAATAATTCTGGGCAAAACGGTATTTTCCCCTGGCCTCATCTCGAAATACAGAGATTTCCCTTCAGTGAGCATCGATTTATACAAAACCCCATCCATATTTCAGATCATATGTGTATTATACGCACTTCAGGAGAGCATGGGCGGACGGTATTCATGAGAGGAACAAGATATAGTGATTTATCTCGGGAAATGTAAATCGGGGCAAAAGGGTTGTTAGGGTGCGTTCTTATTCAACAAAAACAAACCTAGCACATGAATTCATAAGTTTTACGATTATTCTCAAATGGCAAGATACTTAATAGGTATCAAGCTTAAGTTAGAAACACGTAGAAGCGACATATATTTAAAATTATAATAAATACAATAAAAGAAACAACTACGCGACTGGTAGAAAATATGAATTACACTTTCGGTATGAAGAAGGAAAATATTTTATTTCCTTCGATTCAAGAGAGCATGAAAGGTCACAAATAAAGAGACTCAGTAAATGTAGGAAACAGAGGGTGTTTAAAAAAGTAGGTATAGCAATTAACCATAGCTTCTTTGAGCGAATAGGACTGTGCTTATGCCATCTTCAGGTAGGTGTCCCTTTTTCACGGGCACAAAGTTAAAATTTAGAAAAGTTTTTATTAATGATACCCTTGTCTCTTATACCGACATATTTCTCATTCCTCTTATGTATTTCCAGATAAAAATATCTAAGTAAATGTGGAGGAAAAATGGTTGCAGCGCCCGCTTCTTTTACTGGTTTTTCACTCTTGTAAAATTTTAATTTAGAGCTGGGTTTCTGTAACTGCTTTGAGTATGTTATAGGAATGCTACATCATTCTGTAACACCCTGTATAAGAAGATAAACTTAAATCTGAACGAGGAATACACTCCTTCATCGCCGTCGTGTTACTAGAAATTTTTTATACAGGGATGGCCAGAAGTACGGAATAAAATTCATATATTTTGAATGAGTTAATTTTTTTTAAAACGCCGAAACACGTTAACTGATTTAGATTTTTTCCCATCTTTCGGTTATATAATAATTAATTTTTCTTCAACCCCCTAACCCCCAGCTACCCCTACTTTTTTTTTCAAATGGAAACATAAGGCATGAGGGGGCTCGTTGAAAAGCTTATAGAAAACCGAATCCAGCCATACCAAATAAACAAGTTTTATTTTTTCAATAGCAAGGTTTTTAGGGTTGTATAAAACACCTACTTAACAAGTGAAATAAAATTTAATTATCTTCAGTGTTATCCTCCATGAATTTGCACAGAATAAAATAAAGAATTTGAAACTGTACCTATCACTGCTAACGCAAAAAAGATATATTTTTTATGTTGCGTTTTTTTGGTACCACTTACTTGCCAGGCTTTCTGGTTAATTTTTCGCTTTAGTTGTAAATTGGAGTTTGAAACGTTACTATTGTGTCAAAATCAAGTTATTTACTGAATTGCAATGGTATTGTCGGAAAGGCAACGCATCGAAATCTTGATATTGCTTGGATGTGGAGACAAAATAAGAAGTCAGGCTGAAGTGCGCGATTTATTTAATGCGAAATATCCCGAAAACCAAATCTCGCAAGGGACAGTTAGTAAAATATTTCACAAATTTGAGGAACACGGTACAGTACAGACTTTGCCCAAAACTGGACGGGCACGTGCTTTGAATGAAGAAAAGAAATTAGACATTGCATTAGAACTTGTTGAAAATCCTCATACTTCAACTGTTTCATTGGCCCGCAATCACGATGCTTCTCGAACTGCAATTTGAATGTTTCTGAAACAAGAGAAATACCACCCCTATAAGGTATGTCTTGTCCAAGAGCTTTTGGAAGACGATTATGATAGGCGATTACAATTTTGTGAAGAAATGATGAGACGGTGTGACGACAATAATGGTTTTCAACGAGACGTACTTTTTTCGGATGAAGCAACGTTTTATTTAAATGGAGTGGTTAACAGGCACAACTATCGCTTTTGGTCCCAGGAAAATCCACACTGGACATGCGAATCGCATACGCAGCATCCACAGAAAGTTAATGTATGGGCAGGTATCATCAACAACAGAATCTTGGGCCCATTCTTTTTTGAAGAAAATCTATGTTGTGGACAGCTGTGGATCGTCTTGGAGAATGCCAAATAGTGAATGGAGGACATTTTCAGCACTTGCGACATTGAGTTTATTTTTGTAAATTATCTAGTTGTTTCAATTTCTAAATGAAAAAAAAACTTGTTATTGAAAAAATAAAACTTGTATATTTAGTATGGCTGGATTCGGTTTTCTATAAGCTTTTCAACGAGCCCCGTCATGCCTTATGTTTCCATTTGAAAAAAAAAGTAGGGGTAGCTGGGGGTTAGGGGGTTGAAGAAAAATTAATTATTATATAACCGAAAGATGGGAAAAAATCAGAATTAGTTAACGTATTTCGGCGTTTTAAAAAAAATTAACTCATTCAAAAGATATTAATTTTATTACGTACTTTTGGCCATCCCTATATATTTATTTGTCATTTGTGTGCGTTAACTTAATGACGAACACGATACGCTCAATAATTTTTTGCCATACGCAGCTTGATCCAAGTGCGACCCAGAGATATCTAAATTAAATCAGTGCAAGAACATCCGAATCAATCGCGTAGGTCGACCTTACAAAATCTAATCTCGAGGAAGAGGAAGCGAAAACCGGAATCAAGTTCCGAACACGTACTCGCGTTAGATGGACAAGGGTCAGGCAACTGGAGCGGATTAACGTGAAGGATAAGAATTTTATCACCTAATAAGAGTTTTTAGTTACTTTCCGGTATAACAAACGCCCATTTTTCCAATTAGTTTTGCCGCCTCTCTTTCTACCTCGACTGCTTCGTCGATACTGAAAAGGGACCGTTAAGTTTGCGTCATAAAATCCACAGAGTGCGTATTTGCACTTCTCAAATTTTCCAAGTTCAAGATAACTGATGTAGGCATAACATTCTATCAATACATGAAAAATATATGTTCATATAATATCATATATCAATATTAATATTCTTATATACAGGGTGTCCCGGTACTTGATACAAAAAAGTCTAGGACAAATAGATGAGGTCAAAATAATATCAGTTCTTCATATAAACTTTTTTCGGGTCCTCAAAGTTGAAAATTAAAAAGGCATTTTTATTTACAGCCTCGAAACTATTAACTTCAGCATGATGCAAATTTGGTGATCGATAACACATGCATACAGCTTGTTTTTGATGTTGTAAGAGAAACTTCGTTATGCCTAGAATGCCAGGGACGGACTATGCCCAATGGTTAACAACCCAGAATTTTTGCGTAGATGACGATCAGAAATAAGTTGCCTGATGAATTTGCCAGCGATAATACCCTCTTGGTTCAACTTCGTAAAATTAACAGGTTAGGAAATATTTGTGATTTTATATCACAGTGATCACTGAGCAGCGACTCCACCATTTTTTGTTTTTAATTTTTAATTGGACATAATTACTATGTTAGAACAGTACATATTATTAAAATAAGAGCCTAGAAAGAGTTACTGTCTGCTAATGTAATTTTCACTATTAAAATTTGACAAACACACTTTACATATAACACAAAATAGAAAAAAAAACAAGAATAATAATAATAAAAACAAGTGTAAGTGTTCAACTCCAAATATCGATGTCCATTTAGACTTTTATCAAAAACCTATAGACCTATTAAATTATTACGTACTATTAATGTATGGGCATTGGGCAGGAATAGTGCATTTAATAGGTTCATACGTTTTTGAGGGACGTCTGAATGGGCATCGATATTTGGAGTTTTTGCAAAATAATTTGCAGCCACTATTAGACGATGTTCCATTAAACACCCGAAGAAACGTTTGGTTCTTGCACGATGGGGCTCCTCCCCATTTCAATATTGATGTACGAAATTATTTATCCATTGTGTTTAATAATAAATGAAGTGGGAGAAGAGATCCAATTTCATGGCCACCAAGTTCTCTAGACTTTAACCCGATCGACTTCTTCATGCATGTACCTACCTGAAAAGTTTAGTGTACTAAACCTCAGTACAGACAAGGGATGAATTGCTACAAAGAATTAATTTCCATTGTGATTAGATATACCCTAGAAATGCTTTTTCGTGTACAAACAAATAGCATTCTAGACGTAGGGAGTGTGTGGAGGTGGAAGGTTTCCATATTAAAAATGTATTTTGATAGTTTTATTTCTTTTAAATTATTTTTTGAACTTACTTTAACTTATTCTTTGTAATGAACCGGTATTGATTTCAAATTTTATGCAAGGGTTCCGTTATTTATTTATTTAATTAGTTTAATTGGGTGGGAGCAATTAACCGTGAGTCGAGTCGAACCGTCCGTTTGCCCCACTTTGTCGAGGGCCGCGCGCATGATCCCACCACGACTCCTGTCTAGTCAAGAGGGGATTGTAGCAATAAAACCAATGAACCTGCACGAGAATCCTCAGTTTGCTGCCAGAACTCGAAAAACTCCAACGCCAACCTGAGGACCACCCCGAGGACCTGAACACCGACCAGAGACCGCCACCCGACCCAAGGAGTTCGCTGCCAGAACTCGAAGAGCTCCAGTACCAGCCCGAGGACCACCCCGAGGACCTGACAACCGACCAGAGACGGGCACCCGACCCAAGGAGCCGCCAGAAGCAACCGTCCGGAATAAGTAAGCAAATTGTATTTTCCTATTTTCACTTGTCCTGCTATGGTATAAGTCTGGCCGTTTTGAACTCTGGCAAGACAGTACGACCACAGCGTTGTCGGCGAGGGTTTGGCTGGGTGCTCCACCGCCCTCGTTCAACGAACGTTGTCCGTCACGTCAACCGAACTGCTGGTTTGGCTGGGTGCTCCACCGCCAGCGGAAGACGTTGAGTGCAGGCTCGTACGGCAGCAGCGTTATCGGCGACGGTTCGGCTGGGTGCTCCACCGCCAGTAGAAGACGTTGTGTGTCGGCTGTGCAGCGACGGATAGACCCTCGAAGTTCGGCTGGGCGCTCCACCGCTTGGGAAAGAAATCTGTCGGCCGCCCCGCATTTGAACTCGCACCTCGACCAGACTTTGCCTCCTGTTTACCAACAACATCATTTTCCTGATTACCGTTTGCTTATTTGTGCCTGATGTAGACCGCTTTGCTTGGCTTTTTCTCCTGGCTGGTCGCATTTTCGCTTAATTTCCGCCGCTTTGCTAGAAACTACCGCCGCTATTTATTTATAGAATTAGAGCAACCCGTAACTATTTTTCTGTTTCAGAACCATTGGGGCCAATTTATTTATTGATTGTTTATTGCTCTAATTTATTAATCTTATTTTTCCCTTTCTAGCACCGACCGAAATTTAACAGCGAATATTATTCTGGCGTACCGTTTCTTAAAGTCTTAGACCGTTTATTTAAATAAACCAAACGCCAAAGACTCCGTTTTTGTACCGTACTGATTTTTGTGTCCTGATATTTGACTATGTGCTAATTTGTATTTATTCACAGCACCGGAAAACCGAATAGGCATATTAAATCCGTCGTAAATAATTGCTATAACCCATTTTTGTTATTCTTACACCGCTTGTAAAGTATTTTTACATTCCTGAATTTTAGTTAGTTATTTAATAATTGTAATTAGAATCTATTTTACTTTTGTTTGTTTCAAATTCAATAGGAGTGAGTAATATAAAATAAATCTAGTAAATATATTTCCAGTTTGTATTCGTTCTTAACACCGATAAGATTGATAAATCCCGATCTGTAAAAAGTCGCAGTATCTTTTTGTGACCTACACTGATAAGACCGTTTATTTTAAAAGTAAAATAACACTACACTCAGAGAACTACTTTGATTAAAAGTAAGAGAAATAACAGACCCCTGGAATTAAACTTTCTTCACTGCAGCTATCCCGAGTACTTACTCTAAACCGAGGGTAGGTTTCACGTGGAGTTTCCCCCACGTAAAAGATAGGGAAACTGGCGCCCGAAACAAAACCGAACAAAAAGATTTAATCCGGAGTACGTTCCTGTAACGTCACTCACCACCGCCGGCTGCCAACCACCGCTGCCGATAAACTAGTAGTCAAGGGTCGTCATAAAATTAGGCGTCCAAATAGGGACGTCAGTGACGTCGATAAATCTAGTAAATTAGAATTCGCAACTGTGAATTAAGATTCCGTTTAGAGTTGGTAGTATACCGGGGGCAGCCACAAGTAACGTCTGAACCGAACCGTCACCACCGCAAAATCAAAACCAAGTAAAGTATATAAAGGGTGTTACAAGAATTTGGCGACCGAGTAAAGTACGTTACATCTTGTTTTGTTTTTATTTTGTGTTACGTGTAAAGTGTGTTTGTCAAATTTTGTTAGTAAAAATCACATTAGCAGACAGTAAGATTTTCTAGGCTCTTATTTTAAAAATATGTACTGTTTTAACATAGTAATTATGTCCAATTAAATATTGAAAACAAAAAATGGTGGAGGTGCCGCTCGATGTGCACTGTGACATAAAATCACAAATATTTCTTAAATTGTTAATTTTACTGAGTTGAATCAAGAAGGTATTATCGTTGGCAAGTTCTTCAGAGAACTTATTTTTGATACAGGCAGATTGCGATCGTCATCTATGCAAAAATTCTGGGTTGTTAACCATTGGTCATAGTCCGTCCCTGGCGTTCTGGGCATAATGAAGTTTCACATCAAAAATAAGCTGTACCCATGTGTTATTGCTCACCAAATTTGCATCATGTTGAAGTTAATAGTTTAGAGACTGTAAATAAAATTAACTTTTTAATTTTGACCTTTGAAGGCCCGTATTTTGTTAACGAATGCCCGTATGAAGAAAGTGTATATGAAGAACTGATATTATTTTGACCTCGTCTATTTGTACTCGACTTTTTTGTATCAAGTACCGGGACACCCTGTATATCATCATTTATTCCTTTAGAAACAAAATAAACAAATAGAAATATTTATTTAGCCCATTTTGGCTAGGTAACTAGAGGTAGATATAAAAAAGGACAATATACCTTCCCTACTTTTCTTCAGCTAAATTTTATGGTGTAAATAAATCTTGGTTTACTTGATTAGTTTTCGATATTCTATTTCTATTGGCCGTTATATCGGTTGTTATGAAATATCTAAGAAATATTTAACGACGTAGATACAGTGCCGTACTTAGTATTTTTTTCATATTTTCGTAGCTTCGCAGAAATACCACTAAAGTTTGCTATTTCTAATATAACAGCTTGTATATTTTACTTTATTAATTTCATCTTTCATTACATTTCCAACAATATATGATGTACTTGAATGAAGGAGTTCAAATGCTACCAGAAAATTTTGAGGTTAAAATCAGATAATTGAGCCAATACGCCTTATCCCAAAGTTGCTTTATTTTCAAATTAGGTTTGCTTTTGAAAAAGATCACAGATACGCAATATCTCAAAAAATGTATAATGTAGATTAACAAAACTTGTATTGGTGTAACGTTTAATTCTTACCTTAAATGAGGGCATGTATCGTATTCTGAAAACTGAAACACCCAGTATTTATAAGGTTTTATTTGCTATTTCTTTAAACATCTCTATCCATTTAAAATTTGTATTTTCATTCTAAAATTAACATCACACTGTATAGATAAGATTTGATCTTTTATGTTAAAAGGAAAAGGATATTCGTATAGTCCACCAATTGGGTTTTCCTTGAAGAGATTCCCTTTGCATTCCTAGCTAAAAAGTAATTTTATTAATAAAATAAATAACATTTTGAAAAACGTACCTTTTTATAACGGTAGACAGGAGTGTTTATCGTTCCTTGGAGTTTTTGTAGGCGGCAAGTGGCATCTCGAAACGCAAAAATGCTGGGACCCTGAAATAAAGATTAAAATAATAGTTTATAAATATAAATTTTGTATAACCTAATTCATTTCGTGATATGGTTTAGAGATTATTTACGTATCTAACAATTAATTAACGTAGCTTACCTTAAAGTGTATCTCTTACAGGCTTCTTAAATTTAAAATTCATGTAGTCCACTGGGCATTGATTCTTGTTTGTTTATTTTATTTCAAATTTGACATCTCGCCATATTGTCTCCTTCTTCTTCCGTGATTATTGATCGACTTAAATTAAGTCAAGTAGAGTCTGCGCGGTACAGTGTTGCCCGATTGTGCATAGCATTTTTAATGTTGAAAACTCCCGATTATGACATCGTCTTATTTTAGTTAGTTAATTTACACTTAGAATATAGTATTATAGCCTTCCGTTGCATTGTTGTATCAGGAAAAACCAATATTTTCAATTATTTCCGACATGCTTGACTGTGATTGGCAGAGCTATTGTCCAATCACACTATGATTAGTTTCCAAGGGGGGGTTTTTCCGCGCGCTTTCTGGGTGGAAAGACAGGAGAAGGTTAGATTTTTTGGAGGGTGTGTGTGAATTGGTGGCCAGTGAAAAATCTATGATTTCTGAAATCATCTTTAATTAGGAGCAATTTTTGTGGCCATTTATCAAGAATTTAGGGGTATATAGTGCTGTGGATTATAGTATTTTTGGTGTAAACCCCTTATTCTGACTTCTTATGAAGGATCACTGACACCACGCCGTGTGAAAATCGTATCCCCAGGAAAACGAATTGAGGTAGGCATTAGTTATTAGTTATTGTACATTTTTAGCGGTAATTCAATAATATTTAGTAATAGTTCAGTTCAAATTGCAAATTGTAAGAATTGTTTCCTTATCATTAGATACCATAAGGTCCGTATTCGTCTGTCCGCATACGCAGATAGCCTACAAGCGGCAAGTTTTATAAAGAACCCCTTAGTTAAGGGTAAGTATTTTTATTATAGTTATTTCTCTTTTGTTTTACATTTAGCCTTTTGTAATAAGCTCTATACTTTTGTAGTTGTAATAAAATTTACCCATATAGGCAATGGCATACGACGTTGCCAGTTTATTTTTATTACTAAAAATTTAGGTAAATTAATTTGTTCAAATAATACGTCACGTTGTGACCATATATATCATATATATTCCGCCATAGCATTAAATTAATGTTCTTTTTTAATTTACCATTAGGGTTTTTTTATTGGGACCATACTTGTTCGGTGCTGGGATTTCCTGGAAGCTGTGCTTCCTTTTTGGATGCCGAATTTCCTTTTACCGAAGCTAGGTGCACTGTGGACGAACCTGTTCTTGGCCAGATAAACTCCCGTTGCCAACTTCAATTTGAACTTGCCCACGTCTTGGAGGTGGAGCGTCCAACAACTCTACCACTGACCTGATTTTGCTCCTTGCTTCGAAATAGTTGCTTGCACTGTCCAAGGATATTAACACGCAAGTGTTGAACCCTTTACCATTTTCTATTTTCTTTTCTGTTTTTTTTTATATGTATATATGTATATACTAGTTTCTTTTGCTTAGTAGAATTAGTTCTCAAATCATAAACCTAACAACTATTTAGTATGTGCTTAGCTGACTGGCTTATGCCATATGCATGTATATTAGTTTGCTCGCCATTTCGTTAATCTAAGTTACTTGTATTCGATTATTTATTAATGCTGCTGATAGTATAGTGCTATTGCCTTAGTTATTACGATTTATCATCAGCAGATTGCACGCCGCTTCCGGAAACTAGGGTACTCGCTTACGGTTTACTCCTTCCTCTCGCTTATCTGTACTCTGCGCATGCGCCTGAGCTCAAGCGTTGCGATTTCGAGCGTACTGCTTATCCCCGGCTTGCTTATTATTTATTATTTGTTGCTATATCCCCTAATCTCTGGTTTTGTGTATGGCGTTACATCCTGTTGACTTAATCAATTAATAATTTACAGGTGATTCATAAATAATATATTCCAACTAATTTGTTCTTTGATGATAAATATAAATACATGAATATATCTAGGGTTATATTTGTTTTATTTTATTTGTAGCCAACGTCCTTTTGACTGTTTTCGGTAGTTGACTTTCACTAATTAGGGTATTTATTTGGCTATTGAAAATTGTCTGGCGCCCTATAATATCTAGAACCACTCCCTTCTCCATTGAGTTGGCCAAATACCCGACGTCAGCATATGGCGTGGTATCATCACGAATTATTTGGTAACATTGGGAACTTATTTAAATAAAGGAAAAAATACACCAGTGGCGGAGATGTTGGGAGACATCCAGTTTTGGAAAGTTTATTTGATTTACTATTGTATTTGAAAGAAAAAATATCTCTTTCATTTTATTCATAAAATAAGAGTAACTTTCAAGTTACATTTTTTTAGTCTAAAAGACGTTTATTACACAGTAGAACAAAACGTAAATAACTTTAAAACTGTTATCATGTTATCAATCAAAAGCAACAGTTACAGGATTTTTTTGTTGAAAATACAAAGTAATCAATAAGAAATAAAAAAACATTGACGTGGAAATTTTAAATTTGACTTTAATATTGTATTTAAAATTGAAATTGTAATAAAAAAAATCACAAAACATTTTATTGTGAAATGTATAATAGCTTAAGAATTATTTTATATTTATTCAACCGCATAATGACACTGATTAATTTTACAGATATACTTACAATTAGTAACAATATATTTATAAATATCTTGAATCGAGAAATGATAAAAATATTACCTCCAGCAATTTTCAAAAGAATATGCTCATTTAAAATAATTTATACATTTACAGAGTATGTTAAAATACGTTTACAATTAGCGATGCGATAATCCATTTTTACATTGTACAATTACTGAAAGTGTAAAATTTACTATATAAATGTTTGTAAAAATACCCTTAATCTGTTTGTGAACACATATCACGAAAACTCATCTACCATTGAGGACACTGATAATAAAGTTCAGTCCAGACGCTAGGTTTTGCACAACGCTTTACCTGCGCAGTTCAAGACAGACATTGCAGATAAGACATTGCTTGTGGACAGGAAAACTTTGCAATTTTGAGAACTGTACGGAGACGGTACAACGCAAGGCAATACTAAATCGGTGAGCACAGTTATCCACCAACTGCGCGAATAAGTCGGTGCGTGTAGACATTCGTTCCGTTTTGTGATACGTTTTGCTATTTAAATACATAAATTGTAGCAAAATGGCAAACCTTCTCCAATGTTTCCGTGATTTTCTGACAGAATTTATTGACGTGTATAAAAGTTTCGCGTGTCTTTGGCATGTGAAATCAAAGGAATATAGCGACAGAAACAAAAACAGCCAGGCATATGAAATTTTAATAATTCAGAAAAGCTCTAGCAAATAGAGAAACAGTTATAAAAAAATATTTTCTTCTTAGTCCAGACGGTACCTGTTTCAAAGAATCCATATTTGGGTGAATCGTATATCCACGGAGATTTTTTACTTTTTGGCTTTAAAATATCATTAGAAATGAAAATTTTTCTATGCGCATGAAAAAAAAAGAACGTGGGCTTAAATTTGGCGGTACAATATGTTAAAAAAATTCGAAAAATGTCATATTTTTCCTCCTATTTAATTATGTTTCTTTTCAAGAGTTGATTTTAGGCGAAAATAGAAGAGGAAAAAAAATGTTTGTAATTAAATCTTACAAAATATGACTAGTTACAAATCGAATGAATCATGATTATTATTGTAAAAATCGAAAAAATCGTAAAAACATTACTTTTAAGGGAATTTTTTTGGGGTCTTCGGACCTTCATACTTGACTCAAGAAAACTTAATGTTATATAGAATCATCACACCACATTTAATCAAAATCGGTTCGATAGATTTTGCATAATAATTTTGCAATCCAGATTTTGAAAAAAAATGCAAATTTTCAAAATTTTGCACAGCAAAAACCAAGGCCCTTAGATACTTGAAAATTTAATCACATATAGCTCTCAAGCTTTCAAACGCTTTTTGAAAAATTCGAATCCGTCAATTAGGAGAACTCTGGCGCTTGTTTAAACATTGGTCGAATTTTTGTACTATTGTGACGTCGTATTTTCGTCGTTCGTCACTATCGTTCGTTCCTGTTTAAAGTGCAGAAACACCACTACGCGGGCGGCTACAGTGAAGACACGGTATGTCCAGAGGGTCTAGAGAGAGTTAGACTTCACACAGGAATAAAAGTCACAAATAGGGGTATTTACATTTATTTACAGTCCAATTCTACCTATTTACACTATTCTAATCTATATCTATCGCTAAACGGTGATAAACGGCTACGGCTACAGGGGGTAACTACGGAAAACGGTAAAATAACAGTGCGGTGTTAAGCGGTGACCTGACGAAAGCAAAGCACAGCAGAGCTAGCGGAACGGTTAATGCGGTAAGCGGTAGTACAGATACCAGAAAGAAGGAAGCGATTTAGCAAAGCAAAGCTACAAACGATAACTATAGACTAGACTTGGCTACTATCTTTACACAAAAGCAATAAAACAGTAACAGCGGGGCTCCTCAATGCTGGCAGGCGGCTGACAGCAGCCAAGTCTTTACCTAGGTTTCCTAAACCTTGACTCACTTCTCTTCCTGGGCACGTCTGTTCGGTCGGAATACTGGAACAGGACTAGCTCTGCAGTACAATTACCTCGTCAGGTCTCTTGTCACCTCAAGAGACTTGCGCATTGAATATGCGCGGAACCTAACTTACTTCAGCGGTTTTCGGACTGGACTGGTGTTGGCGGCGACTGGAGATGAATTGACTTCTCAAATTCCGCTTGTTTCCTAAATCCCTCATCTCGGATTGGCGGCTGCTCAATTCGTCTAAACTGGACTTGTAGAATTCTCACCTATTTCCAGCGGTGACGTATCTCCGGGCGGGGTGGCTGACGGCTCGACTGGATGCTACGACGGCTCCTGGTAGACTAACTCTTCGAATGCGGCCTGTCTGCTGTATTCGTACGGCGAATCCTGGCGGCTGCGCAGATTCCTCAGGCTGGACTTAGTGAAATCTTACCAATTTCTTTCTGGTGACGTAGGTCTTACTGGAACGGCTGACGGCTCGACTGGACTCTGCGATGCCTCGTGGTGAACTAAAACTCTTGCGGCGGCTTAATTCCTAAGCCCTGGCGATGCTTCGGCAGCGGCTGCGTAGTTCTCCTAAGCGGGACTTGCAAAATTCTTAAGCCCGGTCCAGACATGCTATAAAACACGGTTATATAACAAAGTTATCTAACATGTTGCAAAAATTTTTGCTACATGTAGCAGATTTTCCTGTTAGATGTTATGTTAGAAGTTATCCATCTCGAGTCGATCAAAGAAAGTTATACAACACTGCTAATGTTTCTTGTTACACACGCGTCCACACATGCTAGATTACGACATCAACAACCGATGTGACCAGTGTCGCGCATAAGTTGTAAATACATACTACATAGGTACCTACCTGAATAGCGAGTAAGAGTTTTGCGTAGGTATTAGTATAATAATGGAGTGGAAATACAGAGTACACTTGTAAACTAATCGAATTATTCAAAAATTATACGGAACTATGGGACACGCGTAGCCCTTTAAATAAAAATAAACAAAAAAAAATCAGATGCTTGGAAGCGAATTTCCGAAACACTCAATACAGAAAAAGAGGAAACGGAAAGGAAAATAAGGTGCTTAATAGGACAATTTCAAAGAGAGCAAAGGAAAGCTAAATCAGGAGCAGGGTTAGATGAAGTTTATGAGTCTAAATGGTTTGCATTTAAAATGTTGATGTTTCTAAAGGACAAAAATAAAGTCAAAGAAACAACAGAGGCAGGGATTGAAAAAGTAATAATATTTTTATTAATTATCAGTAAAGTAATTTAGTGTTTAATTCATAGTAAAAGTGCACGTACGACTTTTGAAAACCGCATTATGTGTACATTTTTATTATAGATTATAAAGATTTGCACGCTTACATCTCATAAGTATAGGTTATGTGTGAAAATGTTAAACCCAATTTAATTTGAAGAACATTTTAAATTTAACCAGTAGGTACATACAAAAAATACATTATTATAGGTAGGTATAGTTTTGCATACAAGACATTGTACGTTAGTAGGTACGGTCATTGCCAAGTAATAAAAAAATATATAAAAATCAGTACCTACCTACCTACCTACCTACCGAATACGATGCCAGGTTGTTTTTTGATAACTACTCAAAATTGAATTATTTTCGTTAAAAATTCAACTGTTTCAGTGTGTATAGTGTGATTTTATTATGTTAACGTTTTAAAAATTTACATCTATACTGTATTCAAATGTCTCTCCCGATTAAAACAAACACAGACACTCTTCACGTAATTATTGCTATTATCATATCGAGCATAGTGTAGGAAAATCTATTTTTAAAATAACAATTTTTTCTTCTTCTTTAAGATAAATAATGAATTGGAAACTCAAATTGATGACGCAAATGAAGAAAATCAATAACCCATAAATGTTTCTGCAGGTAAAAAAGGGTGTATATACAAGGTATGTCACTACGAGTATTAGTTAGCCGTACGCTCGGCCGTACGTATTGGATTCAAGTTGGAATTAAAATTTCTAAATTTTGATACTTATAGGGGTTTAATTTATACAAAAAAATCTTTGCAGGTCTCGATTACTTCTGACATAACGGGATTTCAATTTTAATTCGTTTCCTATATACCGTTAACCAACGTTTGTCGTGACATACCCCGTACACATTTAGATTGCTCACAAAATTGATTTTTCAGCATCTTCTTCAAATACAAGTCCACAACTGAATACAGTTGCAAAATAACGGAGATTGCGTGAAGCGGTTTTAGATAAGAGACAAGAAGAAGCTTATTCTGTCCTCCGATCTTTACAGAAAAATGTTTATCAGAAGGATGAATATGACGTTTATGGAGAGTTAATTGCAAAAAGAATAAGACAACTCAATGATAGTGTCAGAGATCAAGTTATGCACGAAATCGACAACATTATTTTTAATGCAAAAAGTGGATTTCAACAATATAACTGTTCAACTCAATTCAATTATCTCCAAAATTCTCGAAATCTATCGAATCATCATTCCAACTCATTGACTGAAACACAGGTTTCTCACTCTTTCCCCTTTTCACCACCTAACTATTCCCACTCATCTGGATCTTCTTATCCTTCTTCCCCATATATACCTCCTTATTCTCAAAGTGACTCTTCTCACCCTGCATCTCCTTACACTGAAAATAACTCTCAATCACCTATTATGCAGTGTCAAAATAAACCACAAAACGAAATTGAAACCGGTTCGCCAAATGTTCGAAATTATGTAAGTGGCTTTAATCCTGGAGAGTAAAATGTTGCACCTAGTTATTCGTTTACGTCTGAATATTTATTTTGGTTATTTATCATTTTGATTATTCTAATGTAGATTAAGTTTTATTTTGTGACAATGCGATAATTTACTCTTACCTAACCCACTTTGTGTTGATTTTTGATTAAAAGAATAAACATGTTTATTTTTTATTTATTTTTTTTTTCTAATCACTGTCATTAAAAGTTGTTCGACCATTTTACGTTTTTATATGAAACAAAAGAAAACAAAACATAGAAATAATATACAGGGTGACTTATCGAAAACAAAGCAAACTAAATAATTCACAGAAAAATAAATAAGAATCAAATTTGAGGTTCTAACTACTTTTTCTAAAATACTTGGAGTAGTTTAACTCGCATATTTGAAACCAAAAAAATAAAACAAAAACAATAATTATTTATGATATGAGTGCTAAAAGTGGCATTTTATTTTGTGAGAAGGGAAGTCTGGGTCAAACAAAATAAAATCAGTTTCATACTGGATGTCCCTCAGTTGTGACTCGCCAATATAACTTGTTTGTTTTTTAGATCGAGATGGCCGCAAATCCGTTTAATTTGTTTATTTTGATTTCAGAAGCCTCAGAAAATGACATTTTACCTTTTTTATTGTTATCTGTCATTTTCAGTAAAATTTAATTTTAAAAACTGGTTTTACTCATTTTTTCCGAGTTTTTTTCTTATGGCAAGGGATTGTCTCACTGGATTAGTCGAGAAGAGCATTCCATTACAAGTAATTTAATACCACATGTTAATAGGTTTACACAAAAATATTCTTGGAAATATTGAAAAAATATGTATTGCGACAAGGGCCAATTTCGGCTAAACCGGAAGTTGAAAACGTTGAATAACATTTGAAAATTTACATTTTTATGTTCCCTACGTACTCTCCAGATTTCGTTTTTATATGACTGAAAATAAAAAAGTTGTAAGGGGAGCCACATCTGAGGAACACCCGGTATATCATACACTAGATTTTCCACAAACATAAATAACCTCAGTAAAAGTACAATTTTGTATCTTTAACACATGCTGTCAGCGTCTAAAATGTCATTTTAGAATTATGGTGTTAAAAGTAAATCACTTGTAGAAGCTAGTAGTAAATAGTCTAAATTTGTAGAATTTTTAGATCATGCGTTCAGTGTCTAAAGTGTAACTTTATCGCACTAGTGCTAAAACTGATTCTCACTAACAAAAATAAATCACGCAACTTACTTTTAATACCTACTAGAATCCCAAAAAGACATTTTAGACGCTGACAGCGTGCCTTACATTAAAAATTATACACAATTAAACTTTTTCTGAAGTTTGTGTTTGTAGAAGAAATAGTGATGTATGACATAATATGTGCTAACAGTGATTTTATTTTGTTGGATAGGGATTATTACAAAATAAAATGCCACTTTTAGCACTTATATCATAAATAACTATTACATATTCATATTAAATATATTAATAGGTATAATTAATACTCCTTGTTTGAATATAAGTTCATATTTGTCTTGTTTAATTAAACACGCTGTATAATACAACTTCCGTGCCAGCGTGGATGCATATGAGCCAAATGCGCAGGCGCTGGAAGCAAGTCTGTCTTCCTGCGCGGAGACAATCAGAATGTTATGTTAAGTTAAAGCAACAGGTTGGTGTTGCTCGCTATGTATACAGTCCACTCAGAATATTTATATTTTATGTAAAAGTCGAAGTAAAATAGTAAATACAAATAAATGACAATTTTATTTGGCTCCAACACTCCTCTTGCCAGGAAACTTTTCCTTCATCCGATAGAAAGAAATCACGAAATTCGTTTCGGATTTCGTATATATTCCTCAACGGAAGAAGTGACGTCATTTCTGCTCGATCTTCTCTCCAATTTCCCGGTATTACTGCTCCTGTTTCAGATTCTGTATCAAATGTACCTGGTGGTGTGTAAATACTATTTGATGTTGCGCTTCTCCTCAGAAAATTATGTAAGTCGACTTTTTCTGCCTTCTTTGGTTCGAGAAGCATAGGTTTTCTTAACACTCTGAATACAGATGACATTATCCCGAAAACGTTCTCGACTACTCGACGAGCACGACTGAGACGGTAGTTAAATATTCTTTCACCTGAACCTTTGTCCTGAAGTCCCGGGTACGGTTTCATAATGTGGAGTTGTAACGGGAAAGCATCATCCGCAACGAAAACGTAGGGTACCGCATTAGATCTTCCGGGAAGTGTACAGGGTTCAGGCAAATTCAAGGCATTCTCTTCCATCAAATTCTTCAAAGTTGTGTTTGCAAACACGCCT